>NC_090650.1:90195375-90332670 GCF_040937935.1 Hyperolius riggenbachi
ATGAGAGAAATTGAAATTAATGAAAAGTTTAAAACATGAGATGAAACAGACGGTAAGGCACTAAAGTTGTGTAGAGGATCAACCAAATAGACTTTAAAAACAGCTGTAAGCAGAATTTCTGTGTATCGTGGAGTTAGCTTAATGAATGTTCTTTTTTACATTCTTTTGAAGAGTTCATGAAGAGTCCTGGGATGCATGTATTGTGCCCAATAGAATCAACCTCTTTGTGTTCCGTAGAGTAAAATGCTGTAAAGGATTTTTACTGAAGAATTAATAAAAAATAAGAGTAATAAATATGAATCGATACTTAGCACAAATAATATACAATCAGCATAAATGTAAATAGCATGATCCCCACGTGTTCCCTCCTAAAGTACAAAGTTATTACCTCTTATTGCATGGACAATCCAGGGTCCAACATATACCATATCCAGTCTGGACTCGACCCTTGTAGTGGGGACAATTCTCCAAACTTTATCTTTTATTCACAATTCGGCGATAGGGTGTTCTGTATCAGTATGTTTGGAGAATTGTTCCCACTACAAGAATCCAGACTGGATCTGTTATATGTTGCAAATTCGTTTGGAGGTTTGATGGACCTCCGCCATTGTCTGTGATTCCCCACATGAATTGCTTCACATCTGAGGCCCGTGGATCCTATTTGCATTTGTTTTTTCATTCTAGGGTACAGCAATGTCCAATGTTCTGCTGGTGGACCCAAAGTGGAGTTTGTTATCTGGCTGAGTTTTTACTTGAACTCAGTTGAGGTTCATTGATGAAATATTAAGGACGTGGCACCCCCAGAATGTTCTTTGTATCTTCATATTTAAAGCAGAGTCTTCTCCCTCGTCAATTTGTGCAGTATGACTGGCAATAAGAAGATTAATCTGATCTATCAACTTTCTAACACTACATTCCCAACAAGGCAGTGCTCCTGTTCGTTGCTTTCCTTCTGGTGGTTGCTAGGTGACACTTACCTCTGCCAGAAGTAGAGAGAGCCAAGCAACCTACCCTGTCTGCTTCTGAATTATTGATAAACATCTGGAAACCAAACCCCTAACCACTTGATCAAAGGATAATTTTGGCAATTCAAAACTATTTAACACAAAAAACACATCTGGCTAGGCCTGTGTCCACTGTCTCAGTGCAGCAGTCTCCCTGCTGCTCCCTGCTGCCACCTCTAGGAAGGGGTATGGTACATATGCCATTCATTCCTCCCGTCGTCAGTTTTAAGAGAAAAAGCAGACCTGGACTCAGAACTTCCTCTTTGCTCTAAAAAATAAACAACAGAATAATAACTTTTAAAGAAAAAGTTTTTTTGTTACAGCTTCCAGAAATCCTGCAATAAATATGCAGTGTGTCTACTTCTGCTTTCATGGCAGCAGACAAAGGGTTAACATTCTGTGTTTACATATTAGCTGTGTCTACTGAGGACTGAAATATTTCTCTGCTGACACAGCTGACACAAATTACACTTGTGATCACTTGAAGATGGAGATTAGACAGGCTCTTCTCTCTAAAAACACACAGGGTGCATTTCTCTCTGTTTTTCTTGTGTCCTGTGCAAAAGTTCAGGTCCACTTTCACTGATACAACCACTAACCTCTCGCTCACTGCCCAAGTTTTGTTTCTGTACTTTTTATAATTTAGTTGATGTGAAAAAATATGGCTATAATTTGCCTGTAAGTCAAAAGTAATGTTCTTGTTTCTTGAGTAGAAAAATAATACCAGGAAAATTTGTCAGCTCAGAAGGTCATTTTGTGCTTGTTATATTTCTGTTCTCGTTTGTGCTCATTTGAAATGCATATAAATATAACGCTTCAGTTAGACAGGTGTCCAAAAATAGACTTTTCATGCACACACACAATCTGAGCCCAATCGCTAAGACCTGACATTTATAAATGAAACTAGAAATCAAGGTGAATGTTCAAACCATTAATTTGAAGGGATGTACATACCGTGTTGTCAGTAACATTGCAATAGGGGATTCAGAGGTAGTGACTGCACCAGGTCCAAATGGGGCCCTCTACCGGTTGCTGAATCAGCTCTTTGGTTGGGGCTGTAGTGGTAAATAATGATCACCTCTGTATGTGCTCTGAATAGTGGTACCGTATTCACTGTACTTTAAGACGCTCCGGACTATAAGGTTTAGACAGGGAAAAACATCAGGGAGAAAAAAAATACTGAACCTGGTGTGTATATAGTGCAGGGGCGTCTTATGGACCCCCTGGGAATAAAAAAAATTACTGAACCTGGTGTGTCTACAGTGCAGGGGCATCTTATGGACCCCCTCCCCCCAAACCCCCTCCCCCCCAAAAAAACTGTCTCTTAGCTACACTGCCCAGTTACAACACACTAACCCCTGCTGCCCCACCATCAGAGCTACACTTCACTGCACTACACTAATCCCTGCTGCTCTTCCAGCTAAGCTACACTACAGTGCACTACATGACTACACTAACCCCTGCTGCCCTACCATCAGAGCTACATTTAACTGCACTACACTAATCCCTGCTGCCCTTCCAGCTAAGCTACACTACAGTGCACTACACGACTACACTAACCCCTGCTGCGCTACCATCAGAGCTACACTTCACTGCACTACACTAATTCCTGCTGCCCTTCCAGCTAAGCTACACTACAGTGCACTACACGACTACATTAACCCCTGCTGCCCTACCATCAGAGCTACACTTCACTGCACTACACTAATCCCTGCTGCCCTTCCAGCTAAGCTACACTACAGTGCACTACACGACTACACTAACCCCTGCTGCCCTACCATCAGAGCTACACTTCACTGCACTACACTAATCCCTGCTCCCCTTCCTGCTAAACTACACTGCAGTGCACTACACTACACAAACCCCTGCTGCCCTACCATCCGAGCTACACTTCTTCACTGCACTACACTAATCCCTGCTGCCCTTCCAGCTAAGCTACACTGCAGTGTGCTACACTACACTAATCCCTATTGCCAAACCAGCTAAGCTACACTACACACTAGACTACAATACACTGCACTGACACTTCTCACCTGATCCTGCCATCACACTCCTCTCCCCCTCCCTCCAGCTACTGTACAGGTGATCCTCTTCTGTAGCTCCTGATGTACACTGCAACCGCCTGCTGCCGCTTTCCTCTGCCCCTATAGAGAATCCATTCCTTGTGGCCTCCATACTTCCTGTTGTGAGTCCCTGCAAATGCAATCATTTCTTTATGCCCCTGAAAGCCAGCACACATCCAGAACTACTGATGGGGGATTTAGACTTTACAGATGCATGAGAGATCAGCAGGATGCCAGGATACCGGCATTGTTTAAAAGGAAATAAATATGGCAGCCTCCATATCCCTCTCACTTCAGGTGTCCTTTAAAAGAGCTAAGGCACAGATAAATTACAGCAGAGTCCCCAGTATCCAGCAGCAACGGGCAATGCCTGATGCCGGATACATGTGCTTGCTGGTTGCTTGAGTAACCAGCCTAAAAAGCAAACACCTCCCCCCAAAATACCAATCCTCCAGCGACGTCTTACAGCCTTCCTCTGTCTCCTAGTGGCTTCCTGGCTTCCCCTGTCCACGGAATCCGGCATGCCATGTGACCCACATCAGGAGACATAAAACGTTAAGAGCCATGCATGGACTCTGGGAGCCTCTAGGAGAAATAGGAAGGCTGCAGGACATCTTTGGAGGCTCAGTAAGTCTTCAAAAAGTCTGTTAACACTCTAAAAACAAAGTCCTCATTATCCCTCAGGCATGCCGGTTAGTTGAGACTTCTGGTTGCTTGAGTTCTGGGTAACGGGGACTTTGCTGTACTCTGGTTTTCAATTTTAGGTGATCATTAAATTGTACATTACCAATAACTATGGAATCCAGGGCTACACTTTAAGATGTTATTATTAGAGATCTATTTTTCTTTGTCATTTAAATATATAGAAAAGTTTGGAGTTCTTCTTAAAGAGAATCTGTGCTGTGAAAATCTTACATAAATAAACATACCAGCCTGTTTGTTGTGTTCTCCTAGCCCCTTCTGTGACATTTTCGCCGCGCCGCGCTGTTTTCTTGGTGATAAAATCACTGTTTTATTCATTGCTTTTGTAAACAATGAAGATGGCCGCCAAAAAGGAAATGCGGGTCTACATGAAAAGGGCGCCGTTAAAAAAGGGCGCCTGGTGGAGCCCATATATACCAACTTCGGCTACAAAAAAGGCGCCTGGTGTAGCCCATATAAACTTCGACTACAAAAAAGGCGCCTGGTGTAGCCCATATAAACTTCGGCTACAAAAAAGGCGCCTGGTGTAGCCCATATAAAAACTTCGGCTACAAAAAAACTCCGGGATGTGTTAATTACTATTCCCCCTCCAGGCCGCCATGGATAGTGGGGGAATGAAATAATTCGGCTTCCAGCACTTGTAGCCCATATAAAAACATAGGCTACAAAAAAATGCAATAATATGGGCTACAAAGGGGCACCTTACTGTAGCCGAAAACCTTATAGCCGAAAAAATATGGGCTACAAAGGGGAGCCCGCTTGTAGCCTATATCAAAACTCGGGCGCCCTTTTCTACACCTTGTAGCCCATATTTCCAGAAATAACATTGATGTCTATGGCGGCGCCCTTTTCATACAGGTAGCTCGGGCGCCCTTTTCAACCGATCCCGGAAATGCATCATCTGAGAAGAGCAGGTGCCTGTTTGCAGAGGCTCCTCTCAAGCCTGACTTGACTGCTGGAATGTTACTCCCATGTGTTGCCTTAGCTGCTTGTCTGGGCTTTGAACTGATCTTTCTGCACTCACAGTTGTTCACAAGGTCACAGCCTCGCAGAGAAGCTGGCTGTGAGCAGAGACCTTGCCTGTGACTTATACACACAGCACACAGGAGAGGTGTGTGGAGGGGGCGTGTATAACTTCTCCCTATCACAGCAGAGACAGCACATTCCTCCCTGGGTTGACAATGCTTGACAAAGAACAGAAGATTAGATATATTACAGAGACAGTGCAACTAGAATAGGCTGCAGTAATCCAGACCACATTAGAACAGGTATAGGAACCTATAGGATTGAAGAAATAAGGCTGAAAATTTTGTTACACAGTCCCTTTAAGCAGAATGCAGAAGAGTTTTTCTCGGGAAGACATAGCCACATGTTCCCAGATGATTATTTATTTTGCTAATGATAATTTCGTTTATTTGCTTTTAGCTTTCTTGATATGTGGGTTGCGGCTCAGTGCTTGGACTTTAGCTGTAGACTCCCTCTCTGTGGGACTCTGACATTATATCACAGCAGTGGCGGGAAGGGGAAGAAAGGGACTAGCAGCTGCAATTATGTTTGCCTTTTGTGCACAATCGTTTTTCAATACTAATTTTGGACTAAGAGTGCATAAATATGAATTATAATAATCTTCAACAATAATTATTATAGTACTCTACATCTCTAGAATAGACATTGCTAAATATTGTTTTGCAGACCTGAGATGAGACTTTAAAGGAAACTTAACACATATTAAGGTATTATTTTAAAGGGAGTCTGAAGGGGAAAAAAACAGTTACCTAAAGAGAAGGAAGGCTTTGGGTCCTATTAGAGATTTCCTAGTCTCCTCACGGTGCCTGCATTCTCCTGCAGGCTCCCCCATTAGCAGTCTACGACCCACAGGTCGTAAACTGTTCTCTGGGCTGGACTGGCTTTGGGAGTCTTCAGAAGCACTCGGGCTCCCGAAGACAGGCTGCTCCATACTGCTCATGCACAAGTGCCTTCTCTCGTGCACTCGAAAAAAGGGCATCTGGTGAAGCCAAAATGAGTTTTTTCGACATTAATAGCTAAACACAACCCTATTCTCACACTGAACCTTCCCTCTGCGCAATGCCTTAACCACCTACCCTCATGGTTTACCTTAACCTCCCTGGTGTTTCGTTCCGTGTGGCCGCGGGAAGGTTTATTTGACCTAATTTTTTTTTCATGTAGCTAGCCTATCGCTAGCTACATGATTCCCCCCTCCCTGCTCTCTCCCTCCCACCCTTCCGATCGCCGCCGGCGTGAATACCTATCTGGAAATCCCGTTCTGAACAGGATTTCCTGCAGGGCTTCCCCCGTCGCCATGGCGACAAACGGAATGATGTCATCGCAAAGTGCTAGCTGCGTGTATAAAAAAAAAAATGCAAATCGGTCCACCAGGGCCTGAGCAATCCACTGCGGCGTTACTGGACGAGCTGAGCTCGTCCATAACGCCCAGGTGGTTAAACCCCACCCCCATGGCTAATGTTAACCATCCAAGGCTAACCTTAATCACCCAGGCTTCTAAGATTTGGGCATTCAATAGATTTTCTATTCGTAATTTTATGTAATTATATGAAATATCACATCATTTTGGGATGTCTTTAGCGGTCAATAGCAAATCCCTTATACATGCTGTTGTCAGCAAAATTGGTACATATGTTAAGGGAAAGAGTGGGAACAAGTCAAAAAATTATTTTTTTGACTTGTTCCCACTCTTCCACTTAACGTATGTAGCAATTTTGGTGACAACAGTATATATGGAGGCTTTGCTATTAACCGCTAAAGTCGGCATGAAATTACGTGAACATTTTGGTTCCTGATTATGTTTACATATGAAAATTATACATTTACATATCACAAAAAATTAAACACATACAAATTAGAAGTACATATCTTCCAGAGTAAAAAGAGTCATAAATTCCTTTTCTTCTATGTTGCTGTCTATTACAGTAGGTATTACAAATGTGACAAAACTGACAAGTTCCTTATGGGGGAATTTTAGCATTTTGATTATTTTTTATAAAAACAATACCTCAAAGGGATGCAAAGATGCTGGCTGCCCACCCCCCTTACCCCACACCTATTTTGCCAGTTTAACCGAGCAACTACTATTTACTAAGTGCTTTTGAAATAAAGAAAGCCCTGAGAATCCCCCATGAGGAGAGGCTAGTCCAAAACCTGTCGGTAATGTCAGATTTCTACTACCTACTGTAAGTGACCGCAGCATAGGAGAAAAGTAATTTATGGCTCATTTTACTCTGGGAGAAATGTACTTATGAGTTGTATATGTTTACATGTATTTTAAATTTTATAATTTCCGCAACAGTGGGCATTCAAACTTATGATCAGTGGCTGCTTCTAATGCGTTCTGCTAAGACTGTTTCAATAGTAAACTTACATTTTTTACTGAAATAAATATGTCTTGTATGAAATAGTTTCCATGAGAGCAGACCTGTCAGTTTTCCAGAACAAGCGCAGTGAGTGTACAGGTTGCTTTATAATGATATGTTTTTGTCTACAGGCTTTACACACCTACATGCATGGCTTCTAGATTTCGCTGGCCATGTGAATATTAAACCTATGCATTAAAAAAAAAAAATGAATGCTGAAATTTGCCTCTGAGCTTTGGGGTTTGAAAAGAGACAGAGCTATACTATGTAATTTAATGAGCAATGCACTCTGCAAGCCACCATGCATAAAGTTGTTCCTACCTCTAATTCAATTACAATATATCCTGATGAACATTCAATAAGTTTTTTTCTTTACTTAAAGGCCATTTCTCCGCTTCGCATAATAACATTATTTTCTCATTCTTGTGTATTGCTCTTTAAACGTTGCATCCATTTAACCTGCATCCTTCCACGCTGCCTTATTCAAATTGACCTTTTCCACAGCGAAGGAGAGAGAAATTATGAGTTAGTAAGTAGACATGATGCCTGACTTAGCAGGTGGTACAATTGTACGCCTAGAATGGCTTAAAACAGCTGCTGGATGATGACAGCACAATGTATATCCACAATACTACATCCCAAACAAAAAAAATATTATCTTTACACCCACACATCCCGAAACGGTAAATTCAATGTATGTAGCAGTATATACATTTGTCATTATAACAGGTAATTTCCTGATAAAGTCACCTTTATATTGACCCAGAAGGCCCATATTTACATTAACTCAGCAGCATAAGGACTATACAAACTTGCATTTTAGGTCTTCAACCAAGAGACTAATCTCTCTCTAATCAAATCTGATCTGCCCATACACCATAGGCTGATTCCTGATCAATTTAATGCTGAAATCCACGCTATCCCCCCTAATGTTCAAGATCTCAACACATGGTACATGCAGCCCATGCGCTCAGGGGGTAATTGAACATGTCATTGTCAGTACATAATAGTAACTTTTGAGACTAAAAAAATATATATTTATAGTTTGTTAAAAGCATCAAGGAATGTTGTAAAGCATTAATACACAATTATCAGAATAATTTATTACACCAAGCGTAAAGGAATTGTACCTGGAATTGGATTTGACTCGTATAGGTTTTGGGAAGGAGGAAAGGTGGATGGTGGTGGTGGGGGGGAACGGTGCCACCATGCCACTAGTTGAACTTGGAAATCTTCTGTTATCTTTAACCACCTAATGACTGGCTCCCCCAGGACCGGCTAACGCCAATTTGGAGTCAAGTCCAGGGGTGGAGCTTGCAGGGGATCGCACGCGCTGATGTGCGCGCATTCCTGTTTCCGTTATCAGTCTGACAGCAGCGATCGATGCTAACAGACTGTTATGCGGCGAAAACCCTGTCTTTTTACATTGTACAGGGCTGCGATCTACAGCAGTGCTGTACTGGGGACAGCCGAGACTCAGAGAGTGATTGGCTCTCATAGGCTGATGTGTATGAGAGCCAATCGCTGTGATTGGCTGCCGGGGGGAGGGAGGGGGGAGGGAAATTAAAGTAAAAAAAAATGCACAATATTATTAAATAAAAATTAATTAATAAAAAAAATACACTGTGCAGCTCTGTTGGTGGGCTGAAAGGCCGGGGGGGGGGGGGGGGGGAGGGTTACTTGTGGGAGTTACTGTAGTGCTCTGCAGCAAGCCATTAAAGCTGCAGAGCACCATTTTGTAAAAAATAGCCTGGTCACTAGGGGGGTTTAAGACTACAGTCCTAAACTACCTAAAGACCGCCCCCACTGGCTGGCGGGGGTAGGGAGGGAGGGAGCAGGGGAGGGTAAATAAAAAAATATCAAAATTTATTTAAAAAATAAAAAAAATATTTATAAAAAAAAAAAAATAAACAACTGTGGAGCGATCAGACCCCCCACTCATGTGCTTTGTTGTGCGGCCCAGCAGCTTGGCCTTAAAGCTACAGTGGCCAATTTAGCAATAATGAGCCTGGTCTTTAGGGGGGTTTAACACTGCAGTCCTCAAGTGGTTAAGCGGTTAGGTAGACATCGAAGGAGGGGGGGAGAGGGGGCAGAGGAAGGCAAATGTTCAGCAGTGATGGCCCAGTTCTTCATTAAAGAAACCGGCAGTGATGGTTGACTAGTGAATTATGGAGTATTCCTAACACATATGTAGGTGTCAAGGGACACTTGAGATGATGTTAGCCTTAGTAGGAGTTACTTGGCTAATGCAGTCATTTACAAGGAATTATAAGAAGAATAAACAAGACTGATCTAACTAGAGTACATATATATCGGCAGTGTCTGCATATATATATATATATTGCTCTGAAAACTAGCTGACTTAAGCACAATAGCAAGGCAATGTCCAGCGCTCAGTGAACGGATAGCTATAACAGACAGCGAGTAACTGAATGCCCAGGGCTTATATAGAAGGAATAGATCAAAGACCAAGCCCCCAACAAAAGTCGGACCAATCAGCAACATCCCTGCAGCAAGTGACAGCTGACTGCAGGAATCAGTTGACACACCTCAGACACGCCTCCTTTACCTATAAAGGCAGCTCTGAGCTGCGCGCGTCCTCCTAGGAAGACTGCCAAAAACAACACGCTGACTCACATCTACAGGGGAGCCGGGGATGCGTCTGAACAAAGAGGAAGAGGAAGCTTCTTGCAGGTGCTCAACATTGTCAGAGCAGCCTCCAGAGACAACACCAGATAAGTTTGTTACAAGCCCTATCTATATAAACATAACCATGCTTGGTAGGTGAGACTGGCCAGTCACATTGAGATTCATTGTTGTAGTAATGGGGTAAATATAGGTATGCTCTGGGTTGGATGTTTGACGGCTTCATGCTTCCTATTTTTAAGGGTTTTTTTTCCATTGTATATTTTTTAGCATAATTAATTAAAGTGATATATATATTTTTACTAAGAGCTTTTTTTGGTTACAGTCTTTCTGGGATTTATATTTTTCCCTCTAAACCCTTCATTAAAGGGATGATGATAATAATGTTAATAAATACTGCTGTAGTGGAACCGTCAGTAAGCAGTGATGAGCAAAACTGCGGATAATCTTTTCCCATTGATTTTTGCAAAAACAATGTAATATTTGACTTTCGAGCGAAAATGCCTTTGGCCACTCATGACAAGCCGCTCTGAGGGACAGCCGAGTGTCCCTCATATAGCGCTGCAGGAGATAGCAGCGCTGAACAAATGTAAACAAAGGGTGATTCTCTCCCCTTTCGGCTCTAAACAGTCCACTAGCCGCAATCACAGCTAGCAGGCTGATCACGGAGTGGAGCACATGCGCACGCGATCCCTGCTAAATTGCAGCTGCAAGACTTGACGCCAATTGGAGTTAGGTGGTCCTGGGGCTGCTGCCGTGGTCACGCCCATCGGTAGTTAAAAAGTGTGATTATCGCATTTTTGCCATATTTTCTCCTTGTTAAAGGAGTTATTTTTTAAGGATTTTCACATCGTTAAAAAAATATTTTCCTTTGACCATACAGCTAAAATACAATGTATTTTTGTGGGTATATTCTGGAACACAAAAATAGCATTTTCGATGCTAAATTTGGCAAAAAATTTGCAAGTAATGCTGTTAGTTGGTTGCACAGAGTAGAAGGAACAATACAGACTCTAGACTGCTTTCTGTTGTTGAACATACTACTTATCTTCTAGAACATAATGGCTTTTTTTGGCATAAGGAATAAATAGGCAAGAAAATGCATCACAGCCATAGTATGACGCTAATAACTAGCTAGCTAAATGTAAAGATAATATAAAGCTATTAAGAAGAGAAACCAATGTATTTGTAACCAAAATCGTTGGCAGTTTCACTTCAGATATAAAATGACAGTCAAGATACTCTGAAGTAGAACAACCTAATCAGTAAAAGGTGAACCATGACACAGAATAATGTAAACCTTTTTTGAAATCAGACAGCTGTCAATGGCATCCAGTTGCGTACAGGGAGTTATTAATGTAATGAACCATTTCTGAAGTCAAAGCACCAGGCAAGTCAGGTTAGAGGTCATGCTGACTATAACAGAAATTGATTTGATCCTTGTCCACCGCATTTGTTTTAACAAGTGAGCTTAAATGTCCAATAATGCAATAAATAATGAACCTAAAAATAGCTCATTTAAAGAAGAACTCTGTGAAGCATTAAATAAGATATTTCACAAATGTTATGCGTTATTGCTATTCATTTAACCAATCATTTCCTTGCTTGCTTTGAAAGATCACTAAACCAGCTTTTGTATGTTGTAATGTTGGTCCAATGTTTCATGAATATGATGTAGGTTTGGAAAAGTATTTTCCTGTTCGTCATGGCTGTGTTAGCAGTAATAAGCAGTTTCTCCCAGTTAGAACCCATCTATTCAATTGTTTCTATCACAGCGTATGTTTCCTATGAAGCTGATAGTTTTAACCCTTTCCAATCCTGTGTTGGACTTTGTCCAACATTGGCTCTTTCCAGTTCAGCACCAATGTAGGATATAGTCTGACACAGAAAAACATAGCTGCTGCTAGGGGCACAGTTGCCGGATCTAGGCACGGCATCTACCCCTTTAGATCAAAGTATCGGACTAAGTCCAACGCTTTGCTCATCACTGGCACCATCCTCTGCACCAAGTAATTACGTGGGCACATATGGCTAGGGATGCCGATGCCAGATCTAGTCCAGCGTGGTGTCAGGCTATGTGGTGAAAGGTGTTGGACAAAATCCAACACTTTAATCCCCTTTAGAACCACACTGTGCCATGTAATAATGCAATAACAATGACGTGTGATGGGGAGGTGCTACATTGAGCGAGCTATAGACACTCTACCAGTTCCCCCAGCAGCAGCATCCACCGATCACCCATGTCCCCCTATAGAGCAGATAATAAGTTAGTCCTAGGGGTAAAAAAATCAATTGGAATGGCTTAAGTCAAGGAACATTTATATTGTGCTTTTCTCCTGGCAGGCTCAAAGCCACAGCCACTAGGGTGCACTCTAGAGGCAATAACTGTGTTTGGGCGCCTTGCCCAAGGTCTCCTTATTGAATAGGTGCTGGCTTACTGAACAGGCAGAACCGAGATTTAAACCCTGGTCTCCTGTGTTAGAGGCAGAGCCCTTAACCAGTACACTATCCATCTACTATATCATCAGTGTAACAGCCATGCTATTACCTTTTTCTTTGTTGGAGAGCAGGCCAATTATTTACCTTAGGAAACAGCTTTTGAAAGACAAAAATTTTAAAATATTTAACGTGCAAAAGTTGCTCTAAATCAGTGCCTAAAAATGAACTATAACTTATAAATGTTGCTCTAAATCGATGTCACATCGAATTAAACTTCTCCTTTAACCCCTTCTGCAGGTTGTTTGTTCATGAATGACTAGGGAATACAGTACCAACTTTCCCTTTAATTTGATGGTCCCATGATTGGTCTCCAATCACAGAGACTGCAAGCTGCAATTTGTCCATAGAGATAGGTACCTATCCACTTTGTGAATGAGGATCAGACCGTGGTGTACTTAGAAAAGCAGCCAGTATGTTGATGTGGGCCAGTTACCTGGAAAACAGCAAATTAGAATGAAGAATGCAGAATGTTACATGAGCCGATCCTTTCCTCATTTTTACATTTGTGGCTGTATTGTGTCTCTTTCCCCTGCAGGAAATACACGTAGGTAGATAGATAACATATATTGATTTTTCCAGAGATAAAGTGGATCAATATTTACTCTCTTGGGGCAAATTTCAAGCCTTAAAGGAAGTGACCAACTGAAGTGTAACCTACATACAGTAACAAATATAACCGGGAAAAAATGATTAAAGGATGTTGCCTTGTATTTACTTGATTTGCAATTTGTGGTAAAATAAAAATGAACTGCTGTGCTGCTTGTCATATCTGGCTGACGTAAAGGAGTTATTTGAGTCTTTACTAGCGGGCACATTCAACTTAAAGGGCACCTGAACTCAGAACGTCGTCCCTGCTCTAAAAGATAAGCAACAGCATAATAACATTTAAAGAAAAAACATTTCTTTGTTACAGCTGATACAAATCCTGCAATAAATCTGCAGTGTGTCTGCTTCCCGCTTTCATTGGAAGCAGACATAGGGTTAACATCCTGTGTTTACAAATTAGCAGCTCTGCCATTGCAGAGGAGATTCCTGAGCTGACATAGCTGAAGAGATCAAATCTCTGCTCTTAAATTAATTAGTTTGGAGGGGAAGGAAATTTTGAGTAGATTGAATGTACTTAAATGGATAAGGAATGGCAGTTATCTGGCAGCTGATTTATTTAACCAATAACAACCAGTTATGCTAATTACTCAGTGATTTGCTAACTCCGACATCCCTTAAGCTGAGTCCACATGGTACAATTTTCCGTCAGATCTTATCAACACCAAATCGATCGGAAAAAAATTGGACATCTACACATGATGCAATTTCTTATCAGATCACAGGTCGATCTGATGGAAAATTGTACCATGTAAATTAAGGTGTGTACACACATGCGACTATAGACGTTTGAAACGATTGTTCCCCGATCATTTCAAACGACGATCGTTTTAAAAAAAGCAGCCAACGACCATTAAGTCTAACGACGGACGACCTAGATCGTTAAAAGCGAACGATCTAGCTTGGCGGATTTTTTCCAACGACAATCGTTTGCAAAAGCAGTACATCGTTGGAAAACGGTCATTAGTACTAGGCTTGACATGCGCATTTCGCTATTTCTTCATGGAACGTTTCATTTTTATGCGCAAGCGCATTTGGTCATTCTTTCTTCAATTAAAAGTTTGTTCAACGAACGATCGTTGTCGTATCTGTGTACGTAGCTTTAGGCTTAATGCTGGGAATACACCACGAGTTTTTTCGGCAGATAGATGGCTCAATAGACAATTTCCAAAAGGTCCGATCTGATTTTTTGATTTTTGTTTTCTGATTGATTTTCTCATAGAAGTGAATGGAAATTCATCAGAAAAAAACGGTCATAAAGTAAATCTGCCCAAAAAACGAATCGTACATTCCCAGCATTATACAAAGCAAAGCTAATTAGCATGACAAATTTGATGCGTTTCACTAACCCTTATATCTGTTATCCACCCATTTGTGATCCAAAATGTGTGCTAGTTTTCAAATCTATTCAAATACCACAGATAGTGTGCAAAGAATTTTAAAATGATTGTCCACTGTTTAACTGTAAGTACCTTATTCCTTTTACCATCAATTATTTGTCTTCAAAGCAGTATCATTGTACCAAATTGTATTAAAGGAATCCACTGGAAAGTCAATCAAAACTTGTTAGAATCCTCTGCTGACATTTTGCACATGGCTCTTGGGAAATTAAGGCTATTTTCACTCTGGGATGTTGCATTGCATTGGATTTAACTATAGCATATACATAACACAAGCAAAACTAACTTTTGCAGTAGCATACAATGTAATGCAGGCAAAGAAGCAAATAACCAATCTACGTGTGAATTGCCAAACATTGTGCACATCAATGGCTGTGCTGTGTTCAGTAGTCATGGAGGCAAAATAAGTGAAACTAGGTTTATTTACGGGATTTACCAACTCTCTACATAAGCAGCATCTTCACTCTATAATTCTAGCCTGCAGAAAAAATCAGGAAAAATTATCCACAACAGTCTAGATAATCTTAAGGTGGCCATTAACCTATTTTGGTTCCATGCGAGCTACCGCATGCTCCCACGGCCGATCGAGCGCGTGCACGCGCGCAATCGGCCCGCGGTTCGTTAGCCAGGCAATCAGTGAATCGGGCTATGGTGCCCGATCACTGATTCCTCTCCCCCGCTGAAAAAGCGACAGCTTCTCTCGGAAGCTGCGCTTTTTCTGGCTGTTGCCTCCCCCATGCGTCACTCTAAGCGTATGTTACGCTTAGAGTGACGTCATGTAAACAAACTCATGGCCGCCATCTTGTGGCCAAAAAGTAAAACTACAACTAAAAGTAAAAAAAATTAAAATCAACACACAATTACATTATAAAACTATAGTTTACATCCCACCCTCCAAAAAATACCCATATAAAATGTTTAATATAAAAAAAAATTACAATAAAAAAAAACAACAACATGTTTCTATATTTTTTTTATTTTTAAACTTGTAAATAGTGATAGATGCAAAACGTAAAAAAAAGGCAACTTTATTTCCAAATAAAATATTGTCGCCATACATTGTGATAGGGACATAATTTTAACGGTGTAATAACCGGGACATATGGGCAAATACAATACGTGAGTTTTAATTATGGAGGCATGTATTATTTTAAAACTATAATGGCTGAAAACTGAGAAATAATAATTTTTTTACGTTTTTTCTTATTCTTACTGTTAAAATGCATTTACAGTAAAGTGGCTCTTAGCAAAATGTACCCCCCAAAGAAAGCCTAATTGGTGGCGGAAAAAACAAGATATAGATCAGTTCATTGTGATAAAGTTATAGGCTAATGAATGGGAGGTGAACATTTCTCAAGTGAAAACAACGGAACGCGAATGGGTTAACGATGCAATTCTTCAGGCAATCGATTCTCTGATTTGATTGTAATATCAATCAAATCGATTTGGTTTTCGGATCGATTCCATTAATCTGATTGAATTGGATAGCAGCTTTACTTCTGTTAGTGGGACCAACTAATCGATATTATAATCAAATTAAAGAATCAATTGTCCAAATAATTGTATCATTAATGGCCACCTTTACGCAGTATCCCAGTGTCATCTACAGGCCAGATGCATAAACACCACAGTGCTAGTGATGATTGGAATCAGCTAATTACGATTACGCTAAATTTTGCATACATTTTCGCAATTACGCCTGTACGTAATTACAATTTGTAAATTCGACTGATTTTGTAGTCATTCGGAATTTCGCATAAAATTTTGCGTAATTTCATGCCGACTTTGGCAGTGAATAAGTAAATAAGTAAAGCAAAGCCCCCATGCATGCTGTTTACAGCAAAATTGCTACATATGTTCAGGAGAATATTGGGTACAAGTCAGAAAAATATTTTTCCAAAAAGATCTTGTAGTTTTTGAGAAAACTAATTGTAAAAATGCAAAGAAAAAATGTTTTTTTTTAACTCAGAATAATGACAGTTTAAAAATCATTTTTGTTTGCATTTTTAAAATCGATTTTCTCAAAAACTACAAAGTCTTTTTTTTTTTTTGTACCCAGTATTCTGCTTAAAGGAGTTATCAGGGAAAAATGAATAAAATAAGTGCTACTTACCGGGGGCTTCCTCCAGCCCCAAGCTCCCAGCATGTCCCTCGCTGCAGCTCTCCCCGCAGCCGCTCGCCGATAACGTCAGGCCGACATATAGGTCAGCCAATACTGCGCCTGTGCGAGCGGCGCTCTCAATCACCGCCACGTGGGCCGGAGTGGACTGCGAAGGCGCACTAGTTCTGCACCTTCACAGTCCGCTCTGGCCCACGTGGCGGTGATTGACACCTGGAGGTCGGCCTGACGTCATCGCCGGGAACCGGGAGTGAGCTGCGGCGAATGGCTGCGGGGAGAGCTGCGGCGAGGGACATGCTGGGAGATTGGGGCTGGAGGAAGCCCCCAGTAAGTAGCACTTATTTTATTCATTTTCCCTGATAATTCCTTTAACATATATAGCAATTTTGGTAACAATAGCATGTATGGTTGCTTTGCTATTAACCGCTAAAGTCGGCACACAATTATGCAAAATTTCACGAAAATTATGTGAAACTTTATGCGAAATTATGAAATACTACTACATACAAAATTAATTACGATTTTCTCCGAAATTTCGCATTACGATTACGATGCGAAATTTCGGCCCACCACTGCACATTGCGCAATGCTAGCACCACACTGCATGTTCTGTGTTGTAACAGAACTGCATCGCATCTCCGCTGACGAGATATGAACTGTTCGTAGATTTGAATCACATTACTGTGCGCAAAACAATGTCGCTTGCAACGCAATGTGTCAGCGTGGCAGTTCACTTACCTAAGGCTCTGGGCTTCAACCATTGTAGCTGCAGATCACCTCCTTTCATACTGGATTTCTCTATTCTGGATGGAATATAACAGGATGGGCTTCTATCTCTACTGCTTTTCTATCCCAGTCGGAAATCATTCCCGATTGCCATTAAATGGAATCTAAACTGAGAAGGATATGGATTTTTCCTTTTGAAATAATACCAGTTGCCTGACTCTTCTGCTGATCCTGTGTCTCTAATACTTTTAGCCACAGTCCCTCAACAAGCATGCAGATCAGGTGCTCTGACTGAAGTCAGACTGGATTAGCTGCATGCTGATTTCAGGTGTGTGTTTCAGCCACTACTGCAGCCAAAGAGATCAGCAGGACTTCCAGGCAAATGGTATTGTTTAAAAGGAAACATCCATATCCCTCTCAGTTTAGGTTCCCTTTAAAGGGCCACTTTTATGAAAATTAGCAAAATTTAAAATACTTGTGTATTCCTTGTACATTTGTGCCATATTAAAATGCACTAGAAATTATTTTTTCCTATGTTTCTGGCACTTACAGTAGATAGTAGAAATGCGACAGATCGGACAGATTTTGAACTAAGCTATCTTATCACAAGGGATTCTCAGGAATTCCTTTATTTTCAAAAGCAGTCCATGGATGGCAGTGGCACACTCCAACTGCCAGAATAGTATGCACAGGATGACACTGGCTTTCTAGCACCATTGTAAAGGTCCTTTCCAGGGAGTCCTTTGGAAAAGAATAAACAAAATATTGAGAATCCCCATTAAGAGATGGACTAATCCAAAACCCATCAGATCTGTCAGATTTTTACTAGCTACTGTGAAGATACCCATTAATGATCCTTTTTTTTTAGAATGATCAATTGGAAACAATCGTTTGAGGTGAAAATGATGGGATCGGTTGAAAAGGGCGCCCGAGCTGCCTGTATGAAAAGGGCGCCGCCATAGACATCAATGTTATTTCTGGAAATATGGGCTACAAGGTGTAGAAAAGGGCGCCCGAGTTTTGATATAGGCTACAAGTGGGCTCCCCTTTGTAGCCCATATTTTTTCGGCTACAAGGTTTTCGGCTACAAGCGGGCTCCCCTTTGTAGCCCATATTTTTTTCGGCTACAGTAAGGTGCCCCTCTGTAGCCCATATTATTGACTTTTTTTTGTAGCCGAAGTTTTTATATGGGCTACAAGCACTGTAAGCCGAATTATTTCATTCCCCCACTATCCATGGCGGCCTGGAGGGGGAATAGTAATTAACACATCCCGGAGTTTTTTTCTAGCCGAAATTTGTATATGGGCTACAAGCGCTGGAAGCCGAATTATTTCATTCCCCCACTATCCATGGCGGCCTGGAGGGGGAATAGTAATTAACACATCCCGGAGTTTTTTTGTAGCCGAAGTTCTTATATGGGCTACACCAGGCGCCTTGTTTTTTTTGTAGCCGAAAGTTTTTATATGGGCTACACCAAGCGTCTTTTTTGTAGCCGAAGTTTATATGGGCTACACCAGGCGCCTTTTTTGTAGCCGAAGTTGGTATATATATGGGCTCCACCAGGCGCCCTTTTTTACCGGCGCCCTTTTCATGTAGACCCAAAAATGATAACCGATCCAGTCAGATTAAAAGAATTGTTAAAAAATTTGGATTAATGGAACAATTAACAGTACCCAATCCGATTGATTGTACAGTCAATCGTTCATGGTTTTGAACCGTTAATGGGCACCTTAAGTAACAGTTACACAATAAAAAAATGTACAAATAATACACATGCATTTTAAATTTTAAATTTTTTTTATGATAGCCAAATTATTTAAAGGCTTGTAAGTGCTTCAGGCCAATTTATTTTAGCACATTTTGAATTTCCTACTTGTTACATTTCCTTGCTTCTAATTAGTACTGCTGTAGTGTGTATTTATGGCCACTTGTCAGTAGGGGGCGGTGTGAGACAATAACAGAGGACTTTTGCTTTAAGTTTCAAGATGTTCTGCTAGTAGAGAGAGATCAAAGCATTCCAAAAATTTACAGCACAACCAGTTCTGCTGACTGAGGTCAAAAGCAGTTCATCTGTCTCAAATGAGATAACTCTATCGAAGCTGCTAATGGGTCAAAGACTGAATTCAGCTTCTCAGATAAGTAGCTTAGGTGAATTCTCCATTTGTTCCACTGGAAAGTCTAATGGAAGGTACAGAGCCTAAAAATTAAAAATCTGTTGAGTGGCTTCTCATCAGTAATAAATTAAAAAGATTATGTTGCGCTATTTGTAGGGCCATCTTCACCATTAGGCATTTGAGGTGGATTGTCATGTGTGGCACATTGGGGAGATGGCAATAAACATGCATTACTGTTCTTCAGTGGTGCTCAGCAGAGCTCGAATATTCGAGTAGCTCGAATATTCGAGCTCTTTTTCAGCTATTCGAGCTCGGTATTCGAGCTCCGAATAGCTGGAGCTATTCGAATGGGCTATCCGAGTACACTCGAATAGCCCATTCACTATTCAAGCTATTCGAGCAACCCGGCGCTATTCGAGCTCGGTACCGAGCTCGAATAGCGTCATAGCCCAGATTGATGTCCTTAGAGCCAATCAGAGGGCTCCCAGGCCCTCTGACGGCAGCCAATCACAGAGGGGGACCCTGGCCAGCCCCTACCCTATAAATAGCGGCCGCCATGTTCCGTTTCTCCGTGCTTGCCTGAGACTTGTACAGAGAGAGAGTTGCTCCTTTGTGCTTTGGCTTAGCAAGAGCTCTATTGTGGTCATTTACCTAGCGTTTTTGCTCACATACACCTCCTATACACACCTATATTGTTGTTAGTTATTTAGACATTGTATTTTAGTTAGTAGCTTGTGTGTTACATTAGAGACAGGCAGCTGCTGCAAGCTTACAGGTTTAGGCCTCAGGGGGGCCTTGCCTCTGTGGGCAGCTGTCCTCTGTTTATTTCTCTCATCTATACCAGTATTTCTGCTGTCCTTTACTAATAGTATTGTAGTTATACTGTACTAGGAGTAGGACACTCACTGACTGTCACTGTTTATAGGCTACTAGCTAGCTCCTGCGTGTGTGCACTCACTCACTGTCTGTGTGTACACACACTCTATTTCCTTCTGATTACTGATAGATTATTGTTAGTTAGTTGTACTTACTTACTACTTACTCTTACTGTACCCGTAGGGACACTCACTGTCACTGTTCATATAGGCTACTAGCTCCTGCGTGTGCGCACTGCACTCACTGTCTGAGTGTACACACACAACACACACTCTATTTCCTTCTGATCGCTGATTGATTATCGTAATTAGTTAGTTGTACTTACTGTTACTACTTACTCTTACTGTACTAGGAGTCTAGGACACTCAGTCACTGTGTTCATAGGCTACTAGCTCCTGCGTGCGTGCACTCACTGTCTGAGTGTACACACACCCACACTCCATTTCCTTCTGATCGCTGATTGATTATCGTAATTAGTTAGTTGTACTTACTGTTACTACTTACTCTTACTGTACTAGGAGTCTAGGACACTCAGTCACTGTCCATAGGCTACTAGCTCCTGCGTGCGTGCACTCACTGTCTGAGTGTACACACACCACCCACACTCCATTTCCTTCTGATCGCTGATTGATTATTGTAATTAGTTAGTTCTACTTACTGTTACTACTTACTCTTACTGTACTAGGAGTCTAGGACACTCAGTCACTGTGTTCATAGGCTACTAGCTCCTGCGTGCGTGCACTCACTGTCTGAGTGTACACACACCCACACTCCATTTCCTTCTGATCGCTGATTGATTATTGTAATTAGTTAGTTCTACTTACTGTTACTACTTACTCTTACTGTACTAGGAGTCTAGGACACTCAGTCACTGTGTTCATAGGCTACTAGCTCCTGCGTGCGTGCACTCACTGTCTGAGTGTACACACACCCACACTCCATTTCCTTCTGATCGCTGATTGATTATCGTAATTAGTTAGTTGTACTTACTGTTACTACTTACTCTTACTGTACTAGGAGTCTAGGACACTCAGTCACTGTCCATAGGCTACTAGCTCCTGCGTGCGTGCACTCACTGTCTGAGTGTACACACACCACCCACACTCCATTTCCTTCTGATCGCTGATTGATTATTGTAATTAGTTAGTTCTACTTACTGTTACTACTTACTCTTACTGTACTAGGAGTCTAGGACACTCAGTCACTGTGTTCATAGGCTACTAGCTCCTGCGTGCGTGCACTCACTGTCTGAGTGTACACACACCACCCACACTCCATTTCCTTCTGATCGCTGATTGATTATTGTAATTAGTTAGTTCTACTTACTGTTACTACTTACTCTTACTGTACTAGGAGTCTAGGACACTCAGTCACTGTGTTCATAGGCTACTAGCTCCTGCGTGCGTGCACTCACTGTCTGAGTGTACACACACCCACACTCCATTTCCTTCTGATCGCTGATTGATTATTGTAATTAGTTAGTTCTACTTACTGTTACTACTTACTCTTACTGTACTAGGAGTCTAGGACACTCAGTCACTGTGTTCATAGGCTACTAGCTCCTGCGTGCGTGCACTCACTGTCTGAGTGTACACACACCCACACTCCATTTCCTTCTGATCGCTGATTGATTATTGTAATTAGTTAGTTCTACTTACTGTTACTACTTACTCTTACTGTACTAGGAGTCTAGGACACTCAGTCACTGTGTTCATAGGCTACTAGCTCCTGCGTGCGTGCACTCACTGTCTGAGTGTACACACACCCACACTCCATTTCCTTCTGATCGCTGATTGATTATTGTAATTAGTTAGTTCTACTTACTGTTACTACTTACTCTTACTGTACCAGGAGTCTAGGACACTCAGTCACTGTGTTCATAGGCTACTAGCTCCTGCGTGCGTGCACTCACTGTCTGAGTGTACACACACCCACACTCCATTTCCTTCTGATCGCTGATTGATTATTGTAATTAGTTAGTTCTACTTACTGTTACTACTTACTCTTACTGTACTAGGAGTCTAGGACACTCAGTCACTGTGTTCATAGGCTACTAGCTCCTGCGTGCGTGCACTCACTGTCTGAGTGTACACACACCCACACTCCATTTCCTTCTGATCGCTGATTGATTATTGTAATTAGTTAGTTCTACTTACTGTTACTACTTACTCTTACTGTACTAGGAGTCTAGGACACTCAGTCACTGTGTTCATAGGCTACTAGCTCCTGCGTGCGTGCACTCACTGTCTGAGTGTACACACACTAAATTTACTTGTGATTACTACTGATTATTGTAACTGCTAGTTGTACTTCCTGACTGTTACTACTTACTTACTGTACTAGGGGACACTCACTCAGTCACCTCACCAACCAACCCACTCCATTAAAGTACCCCACTTTTCACCCGCCCTTTTAAAAAACTTTTGTCTATACGCCCAAAACATTGAAGATGTCTGGAAGTGGCAGCCAGCGCGGTTTGGGCAAGGGGAAGGGCAGCAAGGGAATCAGGAGGAGAGGGAGCAGCATTATGGCAAGCCGCGGCCGCGGGCGCGCCACCATGCACAGTTCCGCAGCAGCAGCAGCAGCGTCAGTGGCTAACATTCCTCCCATAGCCACTGGCCGTGGACGCCTTGGGCGCCGCCCAGCAGGAGCATCTGCAACTCACGCTGCAGAGACACAGCAGCAGCAGCGTGTAGCACCTGCTCCCATTTTCCTCCAGCCGGGTCGGAAACGTCCCATTGAGGAAAAGGATGCAGACACTGTGGTGCAACTCATGACGGAGGATGAGCAGCCCGCCATCAGCTCTGCATCCGAGGCCTCCACCCTCACCACCACCACCACCACCACCACCACCCCTGTTCGCAGCAGCCGCCCAGCAGGGCCTGGGGAGGAGGCCAGTTCACCATCAGTCGCCGACCTGTCACTCAGCAGTCTTTTTACCCCAGGCACCATCAGGGTATTGTCTGCTGTTGTTGGCGATTTTGAGGAGGAGATGCTGATGGGCACTTTGGGGGAGGAGGGATTGGACAGCAAGACTGTGGCGACAGTCAAGCGTCCCATCCATGCATCAGGAGAGGAGTTTGGGGGGTCATCATCCCAGCAGGACATGTTTCAGGAGGGGCATGATGATGATGACCCGGTGACAGACAGAGACTGGGTGCCACCACCTCCAGGGGATGTCGTCCTCAGCAGCTCTGAGGAGGAGGAGGAGGATGCGCTTGTGGGCCTTGCAAGGAGGCGCATCATTGCAAGCATTGGCAGCGTCCCACAGCCTGCTGGTGTCTCAGGCTCAGCAGCAGCATCAGCCAGTACCACCACCAGCCGCACCCAAGCCCCCCCCCCAACCACCACAGGGAGACAGGCAGCAGCGCTTCCATGCCGTAGGGGGAAGTTTCTGTCACCAATCTGGCGGTTTTTCACCATGCCCACTGTGTACAGCAAGTACGCCACTTGCAACCACTGTCAGCGGAAGTTGAGCAGAGGTGCAGACCCCTTAAAGTTCAGCACCAGCTCGCTCATCAACCACCTTGCGGCTAAACATTTCCACCAGCATGAGGAGTTCCAGAGGCTGAAGGCATCTGCTACTGGCAGTGGCACCACACCCATCACTGCACAGCCTTCAGCAGCAGCAGCAGCAACAGCAGCCACCCGCCCTCCTGCTCCTCCAGCAGCACCAGCAGGAGTGCGGAAACGCACTGCTCCTCCCCCCTCTGCAACTCCTGCCGCCGACACTGAGGCCTGTTCTGGCAGCCAGTCCTCAGTGGCCTCCTCTGCTGTGTCTGCTGATTCCCGTGTCAGCAAAAGGCCACGCCAGAGCCTTTTGAGCGAGTCCTTCCAGGGGGTGGTTAGGGCTCTGCCTCCCAGCAGCCGTCGCGTGCGGCAGCTGAACGGCTTGCTGGCACGGGCCATGTGCTCCCAACTCCTGCCGTACACGCTCGTGCAGGAGGGGAGCGACATTCGTGCGCTGCTTGCTTGCGCAGCCCCAGACTGGCAGCTCCCCAGCAGACACTTCTTTGCCCGCAAGGCCATTCCTGCACTGCACCGCTTTGTGATGGCCAATGTGGAGCGAGGGCTGGAGCACGCGGTTGGTGAAAGGGTCCACGTCACCATGGACTCCTGGAGCAGCCGCTTCGGGACAGGCCGCTACCTGTCCTTCACTGTCCACTGGGTCAGCTTGGTGGAAGGGGGTGAGGATGGGAGAGCAGCAGCGGGCACAGCAGCAGCAGCAACACAGTGGGTGGTGCCACCCCGCAGGGTCAGGGGAACTGCAGCAGGTTCCTCCGATCCTCTGCCATCCTCCGGCACACCTGGCCAAACCCCCCGCCTCAGCAGCAGCGTGAAGGCCCGCCACTGCCAAGCGCTGCTGCACTTGGTCAGCCTTGGGAAGACCAAGCTGACGGCAACCCATGTGTTGGCCAAACTCCAGGAGCAGGAAAGGATTTGGCTGACCCCCAGAGGCCTCAGAGTCGGAGAGGTGGTGGCCGACAATGGGGCCAATCTGGTTGCCGCAATAGACAGGGGAAACCTGACCCACATCCCCTGTCTTGCCCACGTGCTGAACCTGGTGGTGCAGAAGTTCCTGCGCACCTACCAGGGGATGGGCGAACTGCTGGAAACGGCAAGGAATGTTGTGCGTCACTTCCGGCGCTCGGCTGCAGCCTGTGCGAGCCTGGAAGACGTGCAAAAGGAGCTGGATCTGCCACGCCATCGGCTGATCCTTGACGTTCCGACTCGCTGGAACTCCACCCTGGCGATGTTGGAGCGTCTGGTTGAACAGAGGCACGCTGTCAAACAGTACCTTGCCCTGGCCACTGTTTCCGCAGCTCAGAGAAGGGACAAGACCAGCAACATCCCGTCCATCGTCCCCGATGATGACTGGAGGCACATGCAGCAGGTGTGCTTAGTGCTGGCTCCCTTCCTGCAGGCCACAAACATGGTGAGCAGGGACCATGCTATGGTCTGCGAGTGGGTGCCCCTGGTTTCTCTGCTGAACAGGGCCCTCGATGCTTTGCTGGAACAGGGAGCGGCAGCCTTGGACCAGCAGGAGCGGCAACCAGCTGCGCAGTCCACCTCTGAGGGGGAGGAGGAGGAGGACTTGGTGGAGGTCCCTGACCTGGCTGCTGATGAGGGGGATCAGCACAGCGCAGCTGAGTTGGTGCGGGGGTGGAGAGAGGATGAGGCGGCAGAGGAGGAGGATGAGGACAGCACTGACGTCGATGTGCCAGCAGACGTGGCCCGCCTCTTCCCAATGGCAGCGCACATGCTGACGTGCCTGCGCAGGGACCCCAGGGTGATCCAGATGAAGCAGAGGGAGGACATCTGGATCAGCATGATGTTGGACCCACGCCTCAAGGGGAAGTTGAGCCAGTTCCTGCCGCCTGCAGGAGGAGACCCAGCGCAACAAATAAGGAGCTTGCAGCAGGCCCTTGTTGAGCGCTTGGAGGAAGCCTTCCCCCAGCCTTCCACCCCCACTGTCCAGCAGCCAGCACAGAGGCAGCAGCAGGTGCCTGCATCCAGCAGCAGCAAGCGCCCCACAGACCTGCTGTCTCTCAGCCACGAGCTCTACAGGACTGTAGAGGCTCCGGCAGCAGTGACTAGAGAGGAGATGCATGCAGCAGCATCCTCCTCCGGTCACAGCCAGCGCCTGACCCGCATGGTGGCTGACTACATGGGGTCGTACAGCGGGCTTGACAGCGATGCCCCTGTTGATCCCATGGAGTATTGGGTCAAGCGCATGGAGATCTGGAGCGAGCTGGCGCAGTACGCCCTGGAAGTGCTGTCCTGCCCCCCTTCCAGCGTGCTGTCCGAGCGCTGCTTCAGTGCAGCTGGTGGCGTGGTCACCGAGAAACGCTCACGTCTGTCTCACAAGTCTGTGGACAGACTGACGTTTCTCAAGATGAACCAGGCGTGGGTGGAAGGCGAGTTCCTGGCCCCTGTTGTCGGCGAGAGGGGGACATGAACTGGCTGCCGGAACCATCGTTAATGTGCCTTACCACCCTTTACCACCTCCTGGCTCCTGCTCACTAAGCCAGCCTGGTTCACTTTGACTATTACGTCGCCTGCAGCCACACAATTTACACCTACAGTGGGCTGCTGTGTACTGCCCTTCTGCTGTCTGTCTGTGTTTCCCACTGCCAGGGTACACAGAATTACCTTCTTCTGCTGCCACTCTGCCACCAGCTATTACGTCAAACAATAGCTATATTGGTTGTAAAACCAAAAACCAAAAAACCATAAAAAAAAAAAAAAAGGTTTAATTTTTCTGAGGTGCCCGGGTTGAAAACTGTGTTGTCCCAGTTGTGTATTGGACACAATGTGGGCTGCACGACCGCTGTCTGGGACCTCCTGTTGTGTTTATTTACAGCCCTGGTATCACCGCTAGGTACCAGGGCTATTATGTCACGCTGCCTACCTGCTGCCACACTCACACTGCTCCTCCATACCTCCTCCTGCTGCTGCTGCTGCTGTCTGTCTGTGTTTCCCACTGCCAGGGTACACAGATGATTTACCTTCTGCTGCCACTCTGCCACCAGCTATTACGTCAAACAATAGCTGCTCACATTACTCCTCCATTCCTCCTGCTGCTGTTGCTGTCTGTCTGTGTTTCCCACTGCCAGGGTACACAGAATTACCTTCTGCTGCCACTCTGCCACCAGCTATTACGTCAAACAATAGCTATATTGGTTGCAAAACCAAAACCAAACAAACCATTAAAAAAAAAAAAAAAGGTTTAATTTTTCTGAGGTGCCCGGGTTGAAAACTGTGTTGTCCCAGTTGTGTATTGGACACAATGTGGGCTGCACGACCGCTGTCTGGGACCTCCTGTTGTGTTTATTTACAGCCCTGGTATCACCGCTAGGTACCAGGGCTATTATGTCACGGCGAGCTGCCTGCCTCATTGACTGCCTGCTGCCACACACTCATCCTCCTCCTCCTGCTGCTGAATTTACCTCCTGCTGTCTTTGTGTTTCCACTGCCAGGGAGCACATACAATGGCGCTTCCAACATGCGTGCGCCCACCAGCTATTTGTTACGCTCAAAAATAGCTGCATTTCTTTAAAAAAAAAATTGAAAAGAGAAATACGTGAAGAAGAAGAAGACGATATTGAAAAAGAAGGAGAAGGAGAAGATGAAGATGAAGAAGAAGATGAAGATGAAGAAGATGATGAAGAAGAAGATGAAAAAGAAGAAGAAGATGAAGAAGATGAAGAAGATGAAGAAGAAGAAGAAGATGATGAAGAAGAAGAAGAAGATGATGAAGAAGAAGAAGAAGAAGAAGAAGAAGACAATATAGAAGAAGAAGAAGAAGATATAGAAGAAGAAGATCTAGAAGAAGAAGAAGAAAGATAAAGAAGAAGAAGAACAAGTATATACAGTAACACTACTGAACAAAATTAAGGACACAACTTCTCTTTCCACATTTTTTTTTAAAGGAACATCCCCACATAATCACTTGCTGTTGTTACTTGGAAAAAAAGATGTTTCTTGCATCATTCACCCTCAAAACAAGTGTTGGAAGCTATTTAAGGCCAATTCGAATAGTCAGCTCGAATAGTGAGCTCGAATACCGACTCGAATAGTGAGCTCGAAGTCCGAGGTCGAATCGAATAGTAAAAATTATTCGACTCGAATATTCGACTGACCTCGAATAATTTACTATTCGAATTCGACCAAACTCGAATTTTAAAAAGGGGTATTTGAGCATCACTACTGTTCTTTATTGTTCTTTGTTATAACTGATTTTTCCCTTGCCTCTTTGCACTTCCCACATATTTAAAGTCCAGCTGCAGAGCTGTGGAAAGGGTGATGGGTGCATAGTGGCATGGAAATGTATTGTGCAGGCTGAGGGTGCAACTCATTCCAATTTACATACAAATCTAGTGCACATTTTATACAGCTTTGAACTGGGCCAAGCAAATTTGACAGGAGGTGGTGTATTTAATTGGGCCATTCCCAAGCTGCATATAATTTGCTATACATTTGTATAGACCTGAGTTATTTGCATCTCATCATTAGCCATCTCTAATCCAGACACTGGCTGGCTCTGTTAAAGCGGTATAAAACCCTGACATAATATTCAATAAAAACATGTTTTCTACTTATGCCATACGGTTATTATATTTGCATTTGTGCATACGTATTATTATTCATTTAGAAATTACAAGTTCCCAAAAGTACAGATTTTTGCTTTGAGAGCTGCCATTGCATTTTATTCATAACTGGTTTTATTCATCTTGTATTGAAGGCAGAAATGCTTTGAATGTCTGTCTGTGTCCAGGAGCTTCTGCACAGTCAGAGAATGTGTCACATTCCTCACTTGATACAATTAAGTAAACACAAGATAACATTATCTCCATTTCGGATGCGTCCAGCTTTCTCTGCACTGAACTTTCAAGCCCTGTGTTTAACTAATTGAATGCTGTTCTTTTAAAAAAAACGGTGGTAGTATATAATATGCTGTAAATAATTTTGTAGAGCAAAGAAGAAATGCTGGGTTTCATTTCGCTTTAATGGCAGGGAAGTAGCAATAGCCAAAGTAGCCATAGCAACTGTTATGGGGCCCTGGAGCAAAGGGGGCCCAAGCGTTAATGTGTTCACTATTTATTTTCCTGTTTTTCTCCATGCTCTGGCTTTATCTTAGTGCCTATAGAGTGTTTGCAGTGTGCATTACATAGGAATGTACATTGGCCAGACAACAGATATCCCATAGGATAGGGGCAGGTTGAATTGGTCTTGAGTGCCTAGATTTGACGGCCCCATCTAAATTCTGCTATGGGGCCCCATAATCTGTAGCTACGTCTCTCTGGTTAAAGGGAACCTAAACTGAGAATGATATGGATTTTTCCTTTTAAAATAATACCAGTTGCCTGACTATCCTGCTGATCCCGTGTCTCTAATACTTTTAGCCACAGCCTCTCAACAAGCATACAGATCAGGTGCTCTGACTGGATTAGCTGCATGCTTGTTTTAGGCATGTGATTCAGCCACTACTGCAGCCAAAGAGATCAGCAGGACTGACAAGCAGCTGGTATTGTTTAAAAGGAAACATCCATATCCCTCTCATTAAAAGATTACCAAAATTATAAATTACAGTTTGCTTTAAACCTAATACGTTGCCAAAATATATAGAATCATATATGATAAAGTGTGATTTTCTCACCCCCAGGGTCAGTATTCCACATATGGTCTTGAAATCCCCTCCCCAGTGTGAAATTGGGCCCTGGCCTTTTATTTTCTTTCTTTTCCAAACCATATGTGCAAAGGATGCTGGGGGATTGATGTCATAACTCCACCCCTCATGACCATGTGATCTAATCTAGGCAGACAGACAGACATCTGAAATAAGAATAGAATCTGAATAATAAGGCTGCAGCAGTTTTCCTGTCTCTTCTCTCTCCTACACGCTGTGAAAAGAGGGAGGGGCAGGGGAGTTAACCAGTCTGGAGGGGAGGACACAAAGCTTCACCATTAGGATAAATAAGAAAGTGCTACTTACAGATATAAATATGAGTCTCTTCTGTCCACTATAATGTACCAGATGTAAACTTTGTATGTTCATCGAACTGTACAGAGTGCATAGACTACATATATGTATTGCCATTCAGACCTTTTTTTTGGGCTGGAGGTGGTCTTTAACCAATTAACCTTCCTGGACGTAAAAGTTACGTCCAGGAGGCCATGTGCGCTCCCGCTCGCCCCCGCGGCCGATCGCACACATGCACGCGTGCTCCCGTCCCACGGTTCGTTAGCCAGGCAATCAGTGAATCGGGCTATGGTGCCCGATCACTGATTCCTCTCCCCCGCAGAAAAAGCGACAGCTTCTCTCGGAAGCTTCGAGTTTTCTGGCTCTAGCGTCCCTCTAAGCGTACATGTTACGCTTAGAGTGACATCACTAAACAAACTCATGGCTGCCATCTTGTGGCCAAAAAGTAAAACTACACCTAAATATAAAAATACACATTATTTACACTTAAAAATGACAATTTACATCCCACCCTCCAAAAAATACCCGCATAAAATGTTTAATAAAAAAACAAAAAACATTACAATAAAAAAAACAACAACATGTAAATATTTACCTAAGGGTCTAAACTTTTTAAATATCAAAGTAAAGATGAAATATTTCTATTTTTTTTTTAAATTATAAGCTTGTAAATAGTGATAGATGCAAAACGGAAAAAAATACACTTTTATTTCCAAATAAAATATTGTCGCCATACATTGTGATAGGGACATAATTTAAATTGTGTAATAACCGGGACAAATAGGCAAATACAAAATATGGGTTTTAATTATGGAGACATGTATTATTTTAGAACTATAATGGCCGAAAACTGAGAAATAATGAATTTTTTCCGTTTTTTTCTTATTCTTCCTGTTAAAATGCATTTACAGTAAAGTGGCTCTTAGCAAAATGTACCCCCCAAAGAAAGCCTAATTGGTGGTGGAAAAAACAAGATATAGATCAGTTCATTGTGATAAGTAGTAATAAAGTTATAGGCTTATGAATGGGAGGTGAACATTGCTCGGATGCATAAAGTGAAAACGACTGAATGTGAAGTGGTTAAGGTTCCCTTTAACTCTCTGCTGGCACCTTCTTCTCGTATGGCGTACAGGTAACAATTGACATTATGCTGCTGGCATGGGCAACACTACACTGGGCACGCTGGGTCACTGCCCCCCGCGGGAATCACTATGTCCCCCCTGAGCTCCCCTCCTGCTCAGTAACATACAGTTAACTGTTTCCAGGTCCCAGCAGCATACACTGAACAGGATGGGGTCTGTAAAAAACTCTCCATATCAGCCTGAGTTGTAGGCATTAAAAAAAAAATAAGGGTCTTATATATTTGCCATAACTACCTCACAATCCTTGCAAGATCTCTTGTAATTAATGTATGTGAATGACACTCATATTTGCAAAAAAAAACAAAAAACCTCCCTACCTCCTTCTGGTTGTATGTTCTAGCATTGTCACTCAACAGGAGTCAGAAGAAGGCTTACAAGCTGAAAGCTTACTGTTTTTCTTTTAAAATTGCCAATAAAATTGTATTATCGCGATTCAAAACTTCCTGTCTGTAAAATACAAGCTCTAGTCTGCAGCAACACACACAGTGTTTCTCTCCCCCCGGCCTCTTCCCGCTCCCCTTGCTTGTAGAGTCACAGACACAGGCTGGGGCTGGAATGGTTTGTCTGTGACCTGTCCACTCAGGAGCCGCTTGCTAGCAAGTAAGTATTAAAGCATGCCAGCCAACTATCCAAGTACATCTATAGGTAAATTTTCTTCCATAATAGCACCATCATTTGGACAATAAGCTCTGCTCAAAAGCCTCTAAGTTCTATTTGTGATCTGTAAATGTGGTTCCTATCATTGATGAACCAGTTAGCCTTAAAGAGAATCTGAAGCGAGATAAAAATGTGCTTTTCACCTTATATTCAACAGAGGCATGTTTGCCACAGCTAAAACGCTGCTATCCAGCAGCAGAATAGGGGGTCTTTACCCCCCAAATCCCCTCCGTGGTGTCCGGGGATCGCTTCCTGTTGAGGCAGGGCTAATGGCCGCAGCCCTGCCTCTCATCGCGTCTATCAGCGCTGATCGCCGCCTCTCCCCCGCCCCTCTCAGTCTTCCTTCACTGAGAGGGGCGGAGGAGCGACTCTCCTCCGCCCCTCTCAGTGAAGGAAGACTGAGAGGGGCGGGGAGAGGTGGCGATCAGCGCTGATAGATGCGCTGAGAGGTCCGCCGCTGATAGACGCGCATGGAGGCAGGGCTATAGCCGAAAGCTCTGCCTCCATGAGCAGCAAAATCTAAGACCAAGTTGGTCATGGATTTTCCAGGGGGGATTTGGGGGGTAAAGACCCCTCCTTCTGCTGCGGGATAACGGCGTTTTAGCAGGGGCAAACATGCCCATGTTAAATATAAGGTAAAAAGCGAGTTTTCAGAGTCTCTTTAAGTTTATCACCTGGGTTAGGCAAAAAATACCTAAAGCTCGCCATACAAACATCAAATCACCCAAATGAGCCCCACCAGCCAGCCATCTTGCCCCCTTTGTGCTCCCCCCCAAAAAAAACTGAAGCTGGAGCTGGAGGTGACACTGGCTGCTGGTGGTCCCTGACCCATAAGTACAGGTCAGATAGAGGACAGCAAATAGACTGTCACAGAGGCAGCCTACGGTCTTTTCAACACTATTACATGTAGTGGACTTGATAGTGGGTCAAATACTAAATGGCTCCACTCATCATGGAGAAATGTCTGGTTGGGTTGCTCTTTAATTTTTCTCATCGACATTCACCAGATTAACCTACAACATCATCCTCAAATTTATTATCATTTTTTTTTGTGAACATCTTAAATTATGTGAGTTAACTTGCAGTAAACATCCTCATGTGATAATAAAGATTCCTAATCCTTTCTTCTAACCTGTGCTCCATTCGTGCAGTGCCCATTCTATTCGATAGTTCAGTAGATATGAGATGATTAAGTGGCTTCACAGCTCACATTTGTCTTTTCCTTGCAGTTCCTGATCTGTGGGGTGTGCGGCATCTTCTGTGCAAAGAAGAAATCTGGACTTATAGTAAGTATTCCTTCATACGGAGGTCTGAAAGACAGGGTCCAAAATCTATCTTTTTTAAGGTGTACAACAAAATTATAGCTCATTTTTTAACCTTTTCGGGACCGGCCACCTACCCCCCCCTTGAGGACCAGGCATTTTGCGCGGGAAGGGGGTGCACGCGTTTGGGGGGGTCAGGTGGCCGGATCCCGTCTGAAGCTGCCTGGATTTTGTGTCCCCCCATGGTGGCCTGTGCCCCCCCCTTCTGCCAGCAGCCCTTACTTACCTTCCAGGCTCCAGCGATGAGCCGCATGGGACCCTCTTCTCCGGCCGGCATCTCCGTTCTGTCTGACGATCAGTTCCGGGTCGCGGCCGGGACCCGGCGCTGACGTCAGACGGAGCGGAGATGCCGGCTAGAGCGGAGGGGGGTGCCGATCGTCGCGGGGACGGCAGGGAGGTGAATGGATCCTCTTCTTTTCCCCCCTGCCGCTGCAGCTGTCAAACTGATCACTGCGATCCGACGGCGATCGTAGTGATCACGTGATCAGTAGCCATACGCGATGGCTGCTGATCACTCGGGGGAGATGTCGGCTGTCACATGACAGCTTAATCTCCCCCTCCGGGTGCGCACGATCGCGTCGGGAGCGGAAATTGCGGGCCGGCGTAGATCCTACGTCGCATCAGGCTAGAACAGCCACAAGTGCGGCGTAGAATCTAATGCACGTGGTCCCGAAAAGGTTAAATAATAATGTCTGAAAGAATGAGATGAATGGATGAATAATACCTACATGGCCATAATTCAGCATGCCAGCTTTGGGTTGAGATTATCAAGTTATTCTACAGAAATTCTCCTCTGGGAGAATTCATGGAGGCGCATGATTGATTGATCAGGTGACTCTTTATTTTGTCTCTGATTAACCTGACTGAAGGGAGATCTCGTCAGTTGAATGCTGAGAGCAGGTTGAGCAATCTCTTATTTACTATCTCATCAGGGACTCTGCGTAGGGAGGGGGCACTCGGGGAGGGGAGTGGGCTGCCTTTCCATCACGAGGCACCTGTAGGCACGTGCCTACAGTGCCTTATGGTAAATCCGGCACTGGGTAACATCAGTAGTAGAGGTACCTATATATGACATATTGGAGCTCATAACAGGAAAAAGCTTGAAAGTGTTCACAGTTTCCTATAAATATATGTTAGACTCAGTGGCGTACCTAGGGCATTTGGCACCCGGTGCTGGGTATTGAAAGACACCCCCCCCCCCTAAAAAAAATGGGAGTGACCACAACCTGCGGCGTGCTTCGTGGAAAAAATTGGCGTGGTCATGACCGGATGAGGGCGGAGCTAACTGTAATTTAAAATATTAGCTAGTATAGTTGCCCCAGTATAGCTAGTAGTTTCCCCCAGAATAGCTGCCCCCAGTGTAGCTAGTATAGTTGCCCCCAATGAAGTTAGTATAGTTACCCCCAGTATAGCTAGTTTAGTTGCCCCCAGTATATAGCTAGTATAGTTGCCCCAGTATAGCTAGTATAGTTGCCCCCAGTATAGCTGGTATAGTTGCCCCTAGTATAGCTGCCCCCAGTATAGCTAGTATAGCTGCCCCCAGTATAGCTGCCCCCAGTATAGCTGGTATAGTTGCCCCCAGTATAGCTGGTATAGTTGCCCCCAGTATAGCTAGTAGAGCTGCCCCCAGTATAGCTAGTAGAGCTGCCCCCAGTATAGCTGCCCCCCAGTATAGCTAGTTTAGTTGCCCCCAGTATAGCTGCCCCCAGTATAGCTAGTATAGCTGCCCCCAGTATAGCTAGTATAGCTGCCCCCAGTATAGCTAGTATAGCTGCCCCCAGTATAGCTAGTATAGCTGCCCCCAGTATAGCTGGTATAGTTGCCCCCAGTATAGCTGGTATAGTTGCCCCCAGTATAGCTGGTATAGTTGCCCCCAGTATACCTGGTATAGTTGCCCCCAGTATAGCTAGTATAGCTGCCCCCAGTATAGCTGCTCCCAGTATAGCTGGTATAGTTGCCCCCAGTATAGCTGGTATAGTTGCCCCCCAGTATAGCTAGTATAGTTGCCCCCAGTATAGCTAGTATAGTTGCCCCCAGTATAGCTAGTTTAGTTGCCCCCCAGTATAGATGCCCCCAGTATAGCTAGAATAGTTGCCCCCAGTATAGCTGCCCCCAGTATAGCTGGTATAGTTGCCCCCAGTATAGATGTCCCTGGAGGGGGAAAGCAGCGCTAGAAGGAGGGGCAGTGGGGGCAGCGGTGGGGAGGGGGGAAATATCCCCCCCCTCTCTCACCTGGGACCCCTCCTTCTGCCTCTCTCCCCCTCCATTCAGCGTGGCAAGTGCGCGCGGGCTCGGCGGCGGGGGCACATGCGCAGAATTACTCACCACGTCCACGTTCCAAGCCCCGGCAGCGTCATGTCGTCACAGATCTCCGCCTTCAATGAAGGCGGAGATCTGTGACGACATGACGCTGCCGGCGCTTGGAACGCGGAAGTGGTGAGTAATTCTCCGCACATCTCCCCGCCGTCAAGCCCGCACTTGCCACGCTGAATGGAGGGGGAGAGAGGCAGAAGGAGGGGTCCCAGGTGAGGGAGGGGGGGGGGATATTTCCCCCCTCCCCACCGCTGCCCCCACTGCCCCTCCTTCTAGCGCTGCTTCCCCCTCCTGCTCTGTGCTGTGGGGGGTCGTGGCGACACCCCCCTGGGTGTCTGTCACCCGGTGCGCCCCGCCCCCCTGCGCACTACAGTAGGAACGCCACTGGTTAGACTCCCTTGATGCGATAAATTAGAGAACTACATAATATCAACATTGAGTTACACCATTGTAGATAAATCTTTAAAGGAAAATGTGGAACATGCAAATAAATTCGAAAGATCTGAACAAACGACCGAGTACCCATCCGCCACCCGAGCCATATCTAACATACCGAATATTTAATCAAAGACAAGCCTAGGGCTTATCCACAGCTAGATCATCCTCAAGGAAGACATATTAACAAGAGGAATGCAAGTTACATCATACAGAGAGACCCATCACTGATTTATATTCAGGAGAATCCTGAAACTCATACCACACAGCCCAAACACGGGAGATCATTTCAACTCTATCATTGGCAATATAGATCAGTTCTTCGACCACTTTGATTTTCTCAAGTCTAAGGAACCACTGTTTGATGGTTGGAGAAGATGTGTTTTTCTATAAAGCTGGGATAACAGCATGTGCTGCATTTAGTAAATGGGGAATAATGGATTTTTTGTAGCTTTTTAGAGAATGGATAGATCCATGTAGTAAATAGATTTCAGCTTTAAAAGGGAGTGGCTCACCCCAAATTTTAGCTACATGACTATGAACCGGTTTACATTAGGATTGGACACCAGGGCAATCCTACATAATATGAAGAATGTCTCCCGAGGCACCCAAACATCTCCAACATTTTGAATCAACTGAGGAGATCTTACGCAATTTGAACGGGGTCCTGTACCAGGACGTCAAGAATTTGTAGTTTTGTTTTTGCATCGAAACATTCAGCGATGTTTTGTGTGCCAAGAGAAACATCTTTTACCACTGAAGAGGAGAAAATGTAGTAACTACGCCACTCCTCTTGAAAATGCAGTAACTCTGTGTCATCATAGTCATTAAAACGGTCGTAGATCCTGGATATTATATGCTTATGTGATTCTTTAGAATTGCATTTCTGTTCAAAAGCCGTATATTTATGATTGAGATGTTCTTTGAGGGGAGATGAGCATAGAAAATGTCTAATTTGAATGTATTCCCATAATTTTAATGGGGTCGGGGCCGTTACATTTTTGCAAGCATCAGTGGAGTTTACAGAACCATTCATTGTAAAATCCCCCAATCTAGGAGCCTGACTTTTGATCCATCCCCTTAGGAAGCTTTTAGACAGGCCAGGAGGAAAAAGGGAGTTAGAGAGCAAGGGAGTTATCGGACCTGATAGGTGAGACAGAGTATAGTGCTTAGAGGAGTGGCGTAGCGCCCCAATTGAGGCTGAGAGAACAGACACATTATCATTATTATTTTTTTTATATATTGCCAACATCTTCATGTTATGTTAGTTGATGTTGTATACTGTATTCTTTTAAAGTTGCAAACCTGAACTTTAGCTTTCAAGCAAACCCATGTAGCCAGAAAATGCCATGATAAAGTACCAGTACATAATCAGATGTGATTTCTGGCTTGTCCTTGTTTATTTGAGGTTTAGCTTAAAGAGAATCTGTATTGTTAAAATCGCACAAAAGTAAACATACCAGTGCGTTAAGGGACATCTCCTATTACCCTCTGTCACAATTTCGCCGCTCCCCGTCGCATTAAAAGTGGTTAAAAACTGTTTTAAAAAGTTTGTTTATAAACAAACAAAATGGCCACCAAAACAGGTTAAAAACTGTTTTAAAAAGTTTGTTTATAAACAAACAAAATCGCCACCAAAACAGGAAGTAGGTTGATGTACAGTATGTCCACACATAGAAAATACATCCATACACAAGCAGGCTGTATACAGCCTTCCTTTTGAATCTCAAGAGATCATTTGTGTGTTTCTTTCCCCCTGCAGCTCTCATGCACTGAAGTTTCAGGCTGCTCTTTTCTTCCTGCAAACAGCTTTGCCCTTGTCTGAATTTCCTCAGTATGTGAAAGCCCAGCCAGCTCAGAGGACGATTTATCCAGCTTGTAAAAGATAAGAGAGAAGAGAGAAGCTGCTCTAATCTAAATAACACACAGGCAGTGTGCATAGAGGGGCCTGGAAGGGGGAGTTCATAGCAGAACCACAACACTGAAGAACTTGGCAGCCTTCCAGACACAGGCCGACAAGTCTGACAGGGGAAAGATACATTGATTTATTACAGAGACTGTGATAGCAGAAAGTGCTGCAGTGAGCCAGAACACATTAGAACAGCTTTTGGAACTTGTAGGATGATAAAAAACAGGATGCAATTTTTGTTACGGAGTCTCTTTAAGTCTGCCAAGACATACAAATAAAACCCCATCTCCCAACTCTCACTGTTTATATAGTTATCCAGCTTTCCTTTGACCCACAGTAACGTTATCAGTGTGAAAATCAATATTCTCCTGTCACCAGGACTGTATTTAAGCCAAGGCCACATAGGCCATGACCTAGGGCACCACAGGATCAAGAGCGGGTGGGGAGCAGGGTATGCTAGGGGGAAGTGAAGGGTCATCTTGCTACCTATACATGCTATCTATACTGAAGGGGGGAGGGTCATCTGGCTTCTTATACTAGAGAGATGGGGGGAGGGGGAGATTATCAGAAAACTTATACTAGAGTGAAGGGGGGGGGGGTCATCAGGCTATCTAAACTTGAGGATGGTGGGAGGGCCATCTGGCTACCTATACTGGAGGGGGGTTATCTGGATACCTATACTGGAGGGGGGGGGGGGTCATCTGGCTATCCATACTGAAGGGGGGCAGCTGGTAACAGTGGCCTTGGGTGGTAAAGATTACAAATCCGGTCCTGCACGTCACATTCATTGAGTTCTGGAACCTACCATCTTGCATAAAAATGTAATGTCCAGTTTTATTTGTAAGCTCCACAAAGCTATTTTTAGACTGCACAGCTTTTAGTCTCTGTTCCTAAACCCTCATACATACCATAGATAATCTTTGGCTGGTATGTTTTTGGGGTACTTTGGCCAAGAATCTAGATTGTTTAGAGCTCCACAAGATCTGTTAAGTATTAAATAAAAAAATTACCTTACATTGTAGAACAATCACACCACAATGGAACGTATCATGTATGAAAGGGGCCTATAGTCTGTTCTACCTACTGCACTGTGCTGAGGTATTTTCTATGTCTTTCTCTCCCGCTGTAGATGATTCTGTTCTCTGCCTGCTGCATCTGTGGACTCATCGGAGGCATCCTAAACATCCAGTTCCTGAGAGCCCTCTCCAAGCGCTCCCCTCTGCACCTCGCATCTATGTCACTAGCATGTATAGGCATCAGCGGCTGCACCATTTCCACATGGCTCACATGCCGACTGGCCAGTTATGAGCAAAGAAGGATGTTTCTAGAAAGAGAACATTCACTTCATCACTCTCATGAAATGACAGAGAAGGTAAGACATTGACCTGTATGTATGGCGTGGGCTTATTTTACAACTGACTAAAAAAGAAGAGCCTTGGTAAGACTGGACATATTGAATCAATACTTGCAGCACTTTTACTGCTGTCTGTGCAAGATCATTGTGTGCATAGGTTTAGGAGGGCCAAGGGTTACTGTGGAAACCTGTATGGAGGCCTCCAGGAGATTTTGACAAATGCCCACAGACTGCGTACCAATAGATAAAATAAAACAAAGTACCTCTTCACTTTTGTGTACAAGACTTCTCAGGAGCCTCTCTCAACATCTGAAATTTCTTTCAATGGCACATCTGTTATTCTCCAACCCTTGAAAGCTATAACTGAGTCCTTAAAACCCATCTTTTTAGATAAGCAATCAAACCTTGGCCTTTCCTTTCAGCATCTGGCAAAGCTTTGCTTCTTGCAGAATATTATTGAAAAACTCCACCTTTGGATATACAGCTTACACATTGCCCACCTTGTTTTTTCACCCTTTTGCATTACATTGAAAGCTTGTGTGGACAGGGTTCTCACCCTTTTATTTATTGTAATTTCCTATGTGCTTTTTTAGACACAATGCACTAGTCTCTTTTGTCTGTCATCTTTGTATTATGTATCATTGTCTGTGTTTGTTTTTTTACTTTATAAAGCCTGATGGAAGGTAATAATGCTATATAATTCAATAATAATTATATTAAACATGTGTATTACCCATCATATTATAGTCACTAATAACATAAGAGAGATCTATGCTCTATAGTACATAGTCACATAGTTATTTGGGTTGAAAAAAGACATACGTCCATCGAGTTCAACCAGAAAATAACTCGCTGGATGTACGTCCGCATGATACACAATTTATCTGGCAGCCCTCAAAGTACACAACATGTAAGGGACTTTTGATGTAGCAACTGTTTCTTCTAAAAGAAAGATGAAGTTTACTAACGATGAGTAAATTATGAGCACTTTCACACTATACCCTTTGCGTTGCGAATCCTGAAAAGTAGAATCACAACGCAACATAATCAAAAGTTACATCGCACTTTGCCAATTTGATGTGCTGCATACAGTGAAGTATACAATCCATAGACGTATGCTTGCACTGCAACCGTGACCATGCATGTTGGCCAGTAAAGCTTAGCACAGCACCCCAAACGCACCAGTGTGAAAGTTGTATAACTTACGTGCATTACGTTATAGTGGTTTGCTGTATAATGCACGCCTTGAGTGTGAACTGCAGTGGAAACTGGACAAAGACTTAAATGCAAAGCCTCCATGCAGCTAGTTAGAATAGGGTGATCCATTACAATGCTGTACAGTGAACAGGCCCCTTCAATCGTTTGGGCAGTGAGTTGACATGCAGAATTATTCTGCAATGCAACTGTTGCAGTGTGAACAAGCTCTGCATGATTGGCAGGTAGGGGTTTGACTGTAAGGAAAATGCTTTGCAACTGGGAGAAGTAGAAAAAAATATATATTTATGACCAAGATTAATCTAAATAGGTGAGATTTGTGCAAAAAAAAATCCAATGGCAATATTTTCATTGCACAATGAGTTCACCTTTAATAAATTTCAACACCAGTCAAAAAGAAACTGCAGTTTTATTCAGGTGCTTTAACCACTTAAGGACTGTGGTGTTAACCCCCCGAGTGACCAGGCCATTTTTACTTAATTAGCCCACTGCAGCTTTAAGGCAAAGCTGCAGGGCCGCAAAACACAGCACACAAGTGATTCCCCCCTCCTTTTCCCCTCCCTCCCTCCCCCCAGCCGACCAATCACGCGATCGGCTCTCATAGGCTTCAGGCTATGAGAGCCAATCGCTCTCCAGTGTCCCAGGGGGACAGCCATGTCACACGGCTGTCCCCAGTACAGCGCTGCTGCCGATCGCATCGCTGTACAAAGTAAGTAAATGGCGAAACCGTCGGAGACTGAAGGCAGGGCGGAGCTCCACCCCCCGAGCAGGAGATGCGCACGCATCCTGCGCACAATCTCTTGCTAGCCCCATAGAAGACCGTTCACGCCAATGGGCGTGGAGCGGTCCTGGGGCTGCCGCACTGCTCACGCCAATTGGCGTGGAGCAGTCGGCAACAGGTTAAATAAGAAAACATGTTACTGTAAATATAAAGACTTCCTTGAGTACACTGATGGTGCGAGTTTGTATAGTGTCCCCATGCCTCTCACAAGAGGAAACAAAACATATTATGTGTTTCCAAGTTAGTGGAAGGGTTAAAATTAAACCTTCACTTCATTTGATAAGTTGGGGTGGCCCTGCCTAGTAGAACTCACAGAGAAGTATGTGATCAGTTTAATCAGCTAATGGACTTGTTCTCCTAGGCAGGGCCATCCCTATTAATAAGATTGTCCTTGCCATTCAAAATTATTACATTGTTTGGCCCTATACTAAGTTAGTAAACAATGCAAAAAAACTGCTATATTCAGGGGGCTTTGTTTGCACAGAAATTGCTTAATTACAAGACAATCTTATATTATGCAATTAGCATTGTTATCAGTTAGCATGAGTGAAGTGTAAATATGCCTTCAAGTGACGTTAGATCAGTCTTTTACTGTTTTATATTATTATTATTTTTATTTTTGCTGTGTTAAATGGTTTAGAGCAACAATTATATTGTAAGTTTCATGCTACTTTAAAGTATATCTACAGGCCTACGCCTGTATGGCTTTCTCAGAAATAAGACACTGTTAAAGGTGATATGATATATTATGGATGTGATCCATATAGTGTTTAACCTAAAGTGGCCACCTCAGGTTCATTCACCTGTAGGAGAAAATCTTCAGCCACAGCCGTCGCTTCCCATCAGAAAACCTAACGGTATGCAGACTATCGATTTGCATTGCGGCCATGAACAGTTACTTCTTAAAGTGTTTCAAACAAGCAACTTTCTTCTCTGCTGTTGTATAAGGAAGGGCTTCCCAACCATGTTCTCAAGTACCACCAACAGTGCAGAGTTCTAAAATAAATAAAAACAATAACTGTTGGCTCACCCCCCACCCCAAGCAACAATCTATTATTACCACCAAAATCTTTATGATAGCACATTCAGACAATCCACTTTCTGGATTTTTGTCCCATTTCCTCAGGTCACTAAATGCCAACAGGATGGCCGTAATAAGCTAAGGACATTTTATCTTGTTATTGCCATACTTCTTTGCACTTAGTAACCTGAGGAAGCTGGAATGAATAGCCTCGAGGATGTGTTGCCTTTTGCTGTAATGAAGTTTTTGACTGTGTTACTGGATTGTGGCTCAATTGAATGCTTAGCCAAGGGCCTAACAAAAGCTGCCGGGACTCTGTCGTCGCAGGGCTAGGGCGGAGTAGTGGCAGCAGAGAGTGATACTTTACCTACTTGCAGCGGCAGGGCAGATCCTCACTCCTTTCTTCAGTGTAGCCATGCTTGTTGCAGCTTGTGATGCCTGTCACATGATGTGCAAGAAGTGCAGCTAGGGGAGGAGCATTGGTTTGCACACACAGGTGTACTGCAATCTTGTCGGGGAGGGGGATGGTTTTGCTGGGAGCCCTGGTTATTAGGGTTTTGTTGGAGTGGGGGGGCACCAATTTCCGTGCTTAGCCACCACTTACAATTTGTATCACTCCTTGGGAACCTCCATACTATTGTAATCAAAGTCAAATACTGATTGACATTAACCCTATCAGAAAGTAGAGATACATTTACTTGTGTTACTTATTTCAAGAGTGGAATTTTACTTTAAGTGGGACAGTTGCATAATTATAGTGTTATTTCTGTGATGCCGGTCAAGTATCCAATTGGCATACAAATTTCATGCAAGTTGTATGTATCCTGAAATGCCTAATCCAAACCGAAAGATAATGCATTTGATTGGTGCATGCAAGATGGACTTATGTGCATTGTATTGTTCATCTTTAGTCATAATGAATACAAAAGAAAAAATAAGGTAGTGTCAACTGGATATCATGTATTTAAGAATGAAACGTTGCGCTGTGGCTAGGGTTTTCAGCACCCGGGGACATAGACAGTTTTTGTGCCCCTCCACCCCAGACAAAATGGGCTTGGCCACAAGTCAGAATGTGGTTGTGGTCATGGGTGGAATCAAATGTACTAATGCTGTATATGTATAGCCATATGTGCCCCCCTTCCCCATTCAGATAGCCTGTTATGCCCCCCTTTAAATAGCCAATTGTGTCCCCCTTTTGATAGCCACATGTGCCCCCCTATATATAGCCAGGTGTGCCCCCCTTTCCCCGTTTAGATAGGCAGATGTGCCCCACTGTAGATAGGCAGATGTGCCCCACTGTAGATAGCCAGATGTGCCCCGTATAGATAGCCAGATGTGCCCCCCTTTCCCTATTCAGATAGGCAGATGTGCCCCACTGTAGATAGCCAGATGTGCCCCCCTTTTCCTGTTCAGATAGGCAGATGTGCCCTACTTTAGATAGGCCGATGTGCACCCCTTTAGATAGCCAGATGTGCCCGCTATTTCTGCTGCTGTTAATGCTTCTGCACTCCTTTGCAGAGGGAAGGAGAGACGCAGGGACACTTCAGGGAACTGCCTCTCCCGCACGTGGGGGTGCAGCAACTGTGCTAAGCGCCCTCACAGTGCTGCCCCTGTGGACATATGTTCCCCCTTGCCCACCCACAGCTACGCCTCTGATTAAATGTGTCCAGTTGAACCAACCTTATTTTTACTTTTGGATCAGGATAGTTTTAAAAAGTAGAGTAGTAATATAATTCTATTCCTAAATAATCCACCAATACATCCATTGACATACTGTACATCGAAGGAGAATTATGGAATTATGGGCAGTGACATCTTGTGGTAGAAAAGAAGAATGCAAGGACACCAGTATATATACTGTGTATATACAATATATATATATATATATATATATATATATATATATATATATATATATATATATATATATATATATATATATATATATATTTATTTGTTAAGATACTTCAAGTTACATCATAATGCTGAATAATGCTTTTCAACCATTTATTATTATTAATCCTTTATTTCTATTTATAGATTATTAAACCTCTTATTATTCACCTTTATTTTTAAGTGCTCACATATTACGCAGTGCTGTACTATAGTTAGGAGTGACATTACAGCATCCAACAATGTTACACGGGTGCGTTACAGTATTAAACAATGTTACACAAAATAGTGATGTAACAATAAACAATAGTAAGGATATATATGACTTCCTCCCTAGCAGCGAATATAAATAAACCATAAAAGATATTTTTTGAAGCAATCCTTAAGCAAATATTTTATATTTTGTATGTGTAGTACTAATGGTACAGAACATAACAGAACATTAGTAGCATAGAATAGAGTCTCAAATTTTTATTTTCAGTTTAAGTTTAACAGCAGTCTGATGTAAAATTAGCTTCCTTTTGCTGCAAAACAAAAATAAGCAATGACCCTGTGAACGTTTCAGCTCTGAAAGGTTGTCAGCATTGTTTCCTCAGCCAAATAAAAAAAAATTTCCATTCCCAGTGTTTTACTGGGACACTAAATTTTACTTTCTGTTTGACGGCTTTATGTGAATAAATAACAGAGCTATTTTTTTTACTCTTACCATACAGGAAAATAGGAAGGGTCTTCAGACAATTTTGCAGGCCTAGTATTATAGGTGTCTATGTACCCTTGAATGTATTGTATGAATTTAAAAAATATGATCCAAAGTTTGAATGTATAAATGTATACTTTTGTGTCTCTTAAAATATACTGTATAATAAAATATACTGTATATAACCCTAATAAAGGTTACAATACTCATGACTTAATGGTCAGTATTTCATGCAGAAATATGCACATGCATGTATCCCCAGCCATAGCCTTTTCAGCTGTGACCAGGGAGTGTGCAGGTACTAAAATAAGTGCCAGCAAGGGCCAGCTCCCATGAGCCTTTTCTCAGAGCAAAATCCTTGGTGCCCTAGTCACCCTCTCATATGTTGCTGTTCACTTCTACTGCCTTCCTCACCTTATCAGTGACAAATCTCAGCTCTCCAGATACCACAATATGAAAGAGGCTTACAGTTACATTATATCATCCTCTCCAGCATAGGTAAGTGCAGAGTTCTGCAGGTGCCACTGGATATGGCGAGGTATCTGTATGCTATCTGCCACACTCTGTTATAAGGGGCCTAGAGAGGCTACCCTTACCATTGCAATGATGGGTAGAACAAAAGCAGCAGGAGCAGGTTATTGCTGGTGACTCGAGACCATTAGTACCAAGGACACCGGAAAGTTTTCTCTTTGGTTGAGGTGTTATGGGGCGGGGTACAAGCAGGGGGTGGGGCTTCATCATAGTTTTGCTGGGAGATGTGGTTAACTCCCTGCTGAGTTGCAAAAAATGATCCCCACTAGAGATATCAAGTTCCCCAATAATGTATGTACATGTAAACCTTAAACATTAATAGGAATTCTAATGACCTTTGAGGAATCAAAATGTATGGATTTAACAGACTAACACATGAAAGGTTATTATTATAACAATTGCAATACTTGCATAGGGCTTCTCTCCTGTTGGACTCAAAGCCCTTGAGAGGCAGCCAGTAGAGTGCAGTAGGCAGTGTTAGGGAGTCTTACCCATTGACTCCTTACTGAATAGGTTGCTTACTGAATAGGAAGAGCCAAAAATTTAAACCCAGGTCTCCTGTGTCAAAGGCAGAGCACTCACATTATGCGCGTAACCTCTCACAGACCGCGCGCAGACTCTTTCACAACACAGGACCGAATCTGCAGACCAGCCTTCTGAGATTAGATTAAGCAAGAGGAATCAGGATGTCATGTGAAACTTCAAAACGGTAAACTGCCACCACACCTTAAAGAGGAACTCCAGCCTAAACAAACATACTGTCATTAAGTTACTTTAGTTATGTTAATTAAAATAGGTAGGTAATATGATCTCTTACCCACCCTGTTTTAAATGAACAGGCAAATGTTTGATTTCATGATGGCAGCCACCTTTTTGGTTGAAAGGAGGTGACAGGGAGCATGAGACACAGTTCCAACTGTCCTGTGTGCTGATCACCCCCCAGTTGCTAGGCAACGTGAACAACAACATAGGAAATCCCATCATGCTTTGCACAGGATCAGGGAAAAATCGCCTGGGCAGATTTCTTTGATGGGGCGGAGCTTAGCTAAAAATGCAGCTAAAAATGATGCTTTGGTAAGAAAAACAAAGTTCTGATGCCATGAAACTGTTAAAGAAACACCAAGCCTTTTCAGTTCTGTTGAGTAGATTTTTAGTCCGGAGGTTCACTTTAAGTCAGTGAGATGAACTGCTGACGACTATACTACATCTTGCACAGGTAAAAGTCATACAAAATAACTTAATTACTATGCAACAATTACAAGATCTCTAATGAAGCAAGCTTCCGTTCTGTATATACTCTGGAACAGGAAGGATGATATATAATTTATTTATTAAAGTAAAAAAAAAGTGCAATACCAGATTATTATAGAAAAATGTCATTACTAACAAATAAAACATGATTTAGACAGAAGTTTGAAATAAAATGGGAATAAAAAAGGAAAATACTTGGATTTTAGATGGCATCTGCTCAGTCTTTTGAAATACAGTCCTTAAAGCAGCAGAGTCAGCCACACTATGCCAGGAAAAAAATACACATATAAGTAGATAACTACTTGTTCTACTTACATAACAGATGTATTGTACTGTCCACGTTTTGATTTCAGTAAATTTTATGTAGAAAATAACGAGAATTCTGTTGTAGGCATTTTCCATTTTGATTCCCTGATTGAAGCTAATACTGATGTAATTTCCTCCCTTGCTCTTTTTTTATTTATTTTTTTCTCATAGAATCTGCTCTGTCATATCTGCTTGCTTTGTAAACATGTGAGCACAGAAAGATCAGGTTTTAGCACTAGCTTCACACTGAACTGCCCTTAGCCAATCAGTGAGGAGCAGGTATGTGGGAGGAGAGATGACAAGCTTCCTTCTCTACGGCAACGTACCAAATAGAGACAGGCTGACAGATAAGGTTTATTACCACAGAAACATTTCTGATTAGATTGGAGTGCTTGCAATGCAGGGTGAGGTTCCACGCTGAACAATGAACACAGAGCAGTGGGTAAATGGAATATCTCTCCTGCTAGAGTGGAATAAAACATATGTAAACATTTGTTGTTGTCTTCAGTTGTCATAATTTTCCTAGTGATGTGATATTCCCTTGGAATGCACATTGTAACCTTTTAGCTTATGGAATACAGGGCCTGATCCGAAAGGGCTCTTTTTCTCCTACGTTTTCTCCTAGGTGACATAATAAATAAAATACCTTTTAAGCCACAGGCAAGAAAGTAAATACTTAGAATAATTTTGACAGTACTTTTTCACCTACTTTTTTTTAATACTTTTTCATTTGCGGAGCGCAAAAGTTATTTTAAACAGAAGATGAAATATTATCTCCTACGAGTAAACGTAGGAGAAAAAAGTGAATTAGATCAGGCCCTCAGTGGTTAATACAAAAAGTACAATATTCACAGATACAGTACTAGTAATACTAGAGGCTGCTTCAGACCTTTGGCTGGACAGCCTGTGCCTAGAAATGGCCCCAGGTCCAGTTCCTGTTTCTAAACTCTTCTTTACAGTTGTCTGGCTGAGGTCTCTATAGAAGCTAAAAAAGAACTAGATAGGCTTTGTTTTTGCAGTTACAGGACTTACACTTATCTCCTAAAAGCACTGAAGAATTTTCTGCACAGAAAACATTAGTTTACTGTATTTGTAGTATTCAGTTAATCAAGAATGAGAGCATCTTAAAGCCCACCTCAACTGAAAGGGAACCTGAGCCGAAGCTCTGGTAAAAATGAAATACTTACCTAAGAAGAAGGCAGCCTCTGTCTCCTATGGAGGCTTCCTGGGTCCTCTACACTCCTGGTACCACTTGATGGGATCCACCAGAAGATCCGGGCCGCACACCTCTTCAAGCACGAGCACAGCCATTCTGCACCCGTTTGAGAATGGCTGCACTTACGCAGTAGCATGGACCCGCCAAGCAGGTCTGGATTACTGCGCAGAAGTAACAGTACTCACACAGGAGCAGTAGGGCTGCACTTGTGCTTGAAGAGAAGCCCTTGATGGAAATCTTCAGTGAGTCTGTGATTGGCAGACAAGAGGATGCCTTGGGAAGCCTCTAAAGCAGGGATTTTAGAAGAAGCGCCATATCACAATTCTTAAGAATTCTTGGGGGCCGATCTAGCAAAATTGAACTGGTTACTGCAAATAGGAACCCTACTTACCCTCTCTGCAGCATGGCTCCCCCCTCCCCTTTGCTGCCAGAACACTGACCCTACCACACTCCTTGCTGGACTCACTGAAGAAGACCTGGGTGATGAGCGGCAAGGAACATATTAATACGCCAGCAACATCACAACAATTGGAGCCTTTGATCCTCACCCCATCAACCTCAGTGGCATCATGCTGCCATTTGTAGGGTAAGTCCACATTTTCAATTTATGCCTCTGCTCAGGGTCCCTTTAAAAGTGATTAGTGGTTGGATAGTGTACTGGTTAAGGGCTCTGCCTTTGAAATGGGAGACAAGGTTTTGAAATATGGCTAGGGTCAGTACCTATTCAGTAAGAAGCCATTGGGCAAGACTTCCTAACACTGCAGAGTGACCCCTTGAGCGTGCCCTAAAAGCGCTATACAAATGTTAGTCTTAGACTTATTAGCACTGCACAGACCAGCCAACATAAGGGAATGTCAGTCAGGTCTATCTCTGTGCCTATCTGTGTTATCCTGTTCTACCACGAAAACGTCCATGACTGGACAACAGTAGAGAAACAATGGCCCATATGCAATTCACTTTTTCTTCAAAAATTTCTATTAGGTAATGATAAAGGTTTCAACACTTTATTAATAAAATCAGGGGCGTAGCAATAGGGGCTGCAGAAGTTGCGAACGCATTAAGGAGCAAAGTAGCAGCAGCAGAGTGTGAACCTTTCCCTTCTTTCCTACATCCAGTAGCAGGACAGGCTCCCACTCCTCTCTTTAGTGTAGTCACGCTCTGTACAGTCTATCCCCTTGTGGCTTCTGTTGCCACATGACATGCAGAGAAGGGACAGATGGAGGATCTGTCCTGCCACTGGAAGAAGGTTAAGTATCACATGCTGCTGCCACTGCTCTGCTATATAGGGAAGTAGGGATAGTAAGGTATCTGCACATAGGCTACCTAATGTACTGCGATCTGGAGGGTTTTGCTGGTGGATCCATCTAGCCCTGATTCTAGGGGTGGGAGGGCATTGCTGGTGCCCACCCGGGGTGCAGTGAAGGTGGAGGGAGCAGTGGCACAATGGGATTTAACCTATACTGTGGAAACCTGTACCTGGCTAACCTATACTGGGGCACCTATTGCTAGCTAACGTATACGGTGGCAACTGTGGCTGTCTAACCTATACAGGGACATCTATCTGGCTGACTTATACTGGGGCACCTATAGCTGGCCAAACTATACTGGGGCACCTATGGCTGGCTAACCTATACTGGGGCACCTATGGCTGGCTAACCTATAATGGGGCACCTATGACTGTCTAACCTATAATGGGGCATCTGTAGTTGGCTAACCTATGCTGAGGCACGTATGGGTGGCTAAACTATACTGGGGCACCTATGGCTGGCTAATCTATACTGGAGCACCTATACCTGGGTAACCTATACTATACACAATTTTTACACCCTCTCCCTGGGAGCCATTTAGCCTAGAATCTGCCCTGGACCCACCAAACTCTAGTTGCTTCTCTGGCAGCAGTATTTGCCACAAAGAATTCATCTTTTTAAGAAGAGGGAGGAAGTAGGTGGGTTCAGGAGATTGGCTTTGTGATTGGGGAAGCAACCCCCACTCTCCTGGCAGCAAGGAATAACGGAACCCAGCCACCCAGGTACTTTCAATATACTTATTGCAAAAAGTACAGTACAGAAGTGCAATGCAGAAAACATTTTGCATATTGCCAAGTAATGCAAATGTGCTATCATATGCAATAAAAAAGTGATTCAGAACTAGGTCTTTAAATAAATTGCCTAGAGCTTCACGTTAAGTAAGGCCATATTTGTTAACGTCCCTAACAATGGGCATGAATTATTGAAAGATATTCTTTAATAGCAGAGATTTCCTGCTCTGAATATAAATATCACAGGATCAGCATTACCATTGCCAGCAGCAATGAACTGTGCATGTCACTGTTTGGCATATCAATTAACTGCACCGGAACAGAAATGGAAATTACATGACTAATACTTTGCTTTGCTGTATAGTTAAATTGTTGTCCATCAAAAATGCAAGAAAATTATTTTCAGCTGAATAGAAGTGAAATTACATGCTGTGTATCTCAAAGTAAAAGACTCCAGCTGATGTGGACAAAGTGCTGTATCTTTTCCTAGGGAGATGACTTCCAATAATCAAACGTCTTGCAAATCATTTCATAAGATAAATCAAACTAAAGAAGTTGAAAATACTTGTTTTGTCCAAGTAAAGCTTTGAAGCGGCTTTAAAAAAAGTAATGGAAGCATTTCATATGCAAACACTTCTTAAAGCGGGATTGTCACCATAAAAATCAAATTTCAACAGCAACTGGTCTGAGTGTATTAAGTGATAAAGATGCTAATCCTGCATTCAAAACTTTCAAAACTTTTTCTGCTGTTATGATTTGGAGTTATCACATACTTTAGGAGCACTGGCCCTTTAGTAGTCAGTGCCAAACAGTTGCATGCTGGGGGTTCTTTTTATCTATAATATATTCCTCCTCTTCCCTTTATTTCCCTGCCTAGCTGCCTAGCTGAAACATGATCCCCTGCTCACTTGTGTTTACAAGCAAGGCTGAGTTGACTTATCTATTGGAGGAGAAAAGAAAAAAGTAAAGGGCAGAAATGACATCGGGATTTAGCCTAAACTGTGGGCAAAAGACATGGCCAACACCAAGAACAGAATTCTCTTCATTTACTATATGAATTTCACTGAAATCAAAATGTGGACAGTACAATACATGTGTTATGTAAGTAGATCAAGTATTTATCTACTTATATATGTGTTTTTTTCCCTGGCATAGTATGGTTAATCCTACTGCTTTAATGCAGCTGTCTTTTGATGTTGTTGTCACTTAAAGGTTACCGAAACTGAATAAAAAAACCTGCAGTTTAACTTCCCTGGGGCTTCTCCCAGCCCCCTGCAGCCCTTCTGTGCCTGCTCCAGTCACCTGCAGTGGTCCTCTGTTAACCAGGCAACTGGCAACTGTGCATGACATTTTTACGCACTGCAGAATGCTCCCACGGAAGTGCAATCAGGAGGTGTGAAGACTGGGGTTGCACATCCAGCGGGCAGAGGGGCGTTGCGGGTGACTGGAGCATCGCAGAATCACAGCCTGGGCATAGAAGGACTGTAGGTGGTTGCAGGGGCGTAGGGGCTACGGTCGCAGCAGTCGCCTCTGCGACTGGGCCCGGGGCCCCTAAGGGCCCTGAGGGGCCGGCTCGTCCTCCTCACATCAGAGCCAGATTTCTGCCGCACTCTCAACTCCACATATGCAGACTGCTGTGCCCAGAAAACGGAAACGAGGGATGGCCGCTCCTCTCTCGGTTTCCAGCAGGCAGCAAGTGACCACAGAGCTTGAAGCGCTGTCTGCAGTTCTTCACTTCTGCCCCCCTCCTTCCTGCTCCAGCCTCCGGCTATCAGAGATGCTCAGAGAATGAGCACACAGCTGTGGACAAGTAAGTCCTGCGCAGCCCGCTGCCGCTGCACTGTGCTTCACTACTCACCCGGCATCACACAAGTCTCACAGGCTATCACACTGACGTTATGACATGCTGATGTCTGTAATTACGGGAGCAGAGAAAGAAACTGTGAACTAGTTTGTGCAATTAAGATTAAAAGATAACCTGCTGGCTGTATACTTTCTGGTCTTCTGGTCTACCCTCTCTCCCCCTGTCAACATGTGGTCTACTCTGTGTCAGGCTCTGCATGTGCTCTCCTCCACAGTGCAGGGTGTTGGCGGCAGGTTTTCTCAGCTAAATCTTTCTCCACATCCCCCCAATCTGTGTCCCCTTTTTCTATACCTCTTTATTTTCCCCTTTCCCACATTCTCCTACTTTCCTATACGTCCCCCCTCTCTTTCCTTGACTTGTCCTTTCTTATGTTTTCTGCAGCATCACTCTCTATTTCCTCATCTCACTCTCCACTCTCCCATCTTAATTTACTGTATATAGAATTGATTACCTCCCTCCCCCCTGTACTTTACAGAGTACACAATTATGTCAGCAACTGTACCTCATGGAAGCTATACAGTTTAATTCCTAACATAGTCTTTACCTGATCCTACCATACTATTTATGTTATAGCACAGACATTTTCTGTGTCACTTTATAAAGTACATAGTCATTGACTGTCCCCAGAGGTAGGGCTATGGAGCTGAGGAGTCGGAGCAATGTTTTAGGTACCTGGAGTCGGTAGCCTATTCCTGGCTGTCTATACTGAGGCACCTACTCCAGGCTATACTGGACGCACCTATGCCTGGCTAACTATACTGAGGCATGTATTCTTGGCTACCTATACTGGGAGCACCTATTTCTGGCTTATCTATACTCGAGCACCCATACCTGGCTACTGAAACTGGGGACCCCTATTCCTGCCTACCAATAATGAGGGCACCTATTCCTGTCTACCTATACTTGAGGCGCCCACCTATACCTGGCTATTTAATGTAGGGTGGGGGGGACCTAGGTCCAAATTCCACATCAGGATGGGGGCCCGAGTCCAAATTCCGCATCAGGGCCCCGAGGCTTGTAGCTAAGCCACTGGGTGGTTGGAAGAAGCTCCAGGCAAGGTAAGCTGCTGTTTTTTTTTCTCCCAGTTTAGGTTCTCTTTAGGTTTCAAAGGTGCCAAAATGAAATAAAATAGTTAAAAACAGCTTAAAAAAGGAGGTAGATATGGACTTACCTCCTCTTAGGGAAAACACTCAAGAGTGAGATTAAAATAATTAAAGCTTTAATATTCCAAAAAACAACTCCATAGAATGTGACGTGTTTCTCGGGAATAGCCTCCCACTTCATCATGCAGGGGCCTAAACAAAAAATATGCTGAAAAGTCACCCCCTCGGCTTATATGCCCGTCACCCCCACATTGTGAGCAGACTGTACATTAGTAGAGTGTCTAGTGGTCTCTGTGCCCCTCCCCAGACTATGTTGATCGGAGCAGTATGACTCGTGCACTGATCTTGATGTTATGTGATGACTTCCCAGCTAATGAACACAATGTGGGGAGAGAGGCTGCCTAGTACTGGGGTTACATCTGGCTATGGAGAGGGGGGCTGCCTTATACTGCGGGCGCATCAGGCTTCAAAGATGGGGGATGCCTAGTACTGGGGGTACATCTGGCTATGGGGAGAGGGGCTGCCTTATACTGGGCCGCATCAGGCTTCAGAGAGGGGAATGCCTAGTACTGGGGGTACAACTGGCTATGGGGAGAGGGGCTGCCTTATACTGGGCTGCATCAGGCTTCAGAGAGGGGAATGCTTAGTACTGGGGGTACATCTGGCTACGCGGAGGAAGGCTGCCATATACTGGGGGCATATATGACGTCAGGGAGGGGCTTCCTAGTACTGGGGGCACATTAGGCTTCAAAGATGGGGGATGCCTAGTACTGGGGTTACATCTGGATATGGGGAGGGGGGCTGCCTTGTACTGGGGGCGCATCAGGCTTCAGAGATGGGGGATGCCTAGTACTCGGGGTACATCTGGCTATGGGGAGAGGGGCTGCCTTATACTGGGCCGCATCAGGCTTCAGAGAGGGGAATGCTTAGTACTGGGGGTACAGCTGGCTATGAGGAGAGGGGCTGCCTTATACTGGGGGCGCATCAGGCTTCATAGAGTGGGATGCCTAGTACTGGGGGTACATCTGGCTACGCGGAGGAAGGCTGCCATATACTGGGGGCACATATGACGTCAGGGAGGGGCTTCCTAGTACTGGGGGCACATTAGGCTTCAAGGAGGGAGCTGCCTAGTACTGAGGGTGGGGGCCACCTAATACTGGGGGCTTAACTGGCTATGAGGAGGGGTCTGTCTAGTACCGAGGGCACATCAGGCTTCACGGAGGGGGCTGCCTAGTACTGGGGGCACAAGTGGCTATGGGGAGGGAAGCTTTCTAGTACTAATCACGCTTCTGGCTTCAGGGAGGGGGCTGCCTAGTACTGGGGGCACAAATGACTATGGGGAGGTGGGCTGCCTAATACTGAGTGGGCATCTGTCTTCAGGGACCAGGTGGCCTAGTACTGGGGGCACAACTGGCTATTTGAACTGGTGAAGGGTATGCCTCATACTGGGGGCACATCTAACTATTTATACAGTGGAGGGGGATAATCTGGGGAGAGGCTTATACACGAGTCAACCACTTTTTTCTTGGTTTCTAAGCACAGAGTAAGTACTTCTGCTTATACACAGCTTGGCTTATACATGCGTATATATGGTATTTTACTCTTGAGTGTTTTCACTGAGGAGATAAATGCAAATTTACCTCCTCTTTTTAAACAGTTTTATTTCATTTTTGAAGCTAAAAAACTTAAAGAGACACTTAAACCAGGAATAAAAAAATCAGTTTTACTATCCTAGGGCTTCTACCAGCCCCCTGCAGCTGTCCCGTGCCCTCGCAGTCACTCACGGAGCCTCCGGTCCCCCACCGTCAGCTAGTTTTGTTTTTACTGACAGGCCCGACAGGCCTGGCCATGCGTATTTTACTTCATGTTCCCATACGCAATAGCGCACTGCGCCTGTGCGGGTTGCTATTGAGGATGGAAACATGAAGAAGGGTACAGTATGTGTGGCCAGGCCTGCACAGGCACAGAAAGCCTGTTGACTCCCTGTCAGAGCCTGTCAGCGAAAACAAAACTAACTGGCGGTGAGGGACCGGAGACTCCGTGAGTGACAGCGAGGGCACGGGATGGCTGCAGGGGGCTGGTAGAAGCCCCAGGCAAATAAAACTGATTTTTTATTCTTGGCTTAAGTGTCTCTTTAACCATCCAGATTGGAGTTTTTTTCCCTTGATTTTGTCCTATCCTAAAGATAGCATTTTTTTTTATATTCACATGAGTGAGGTCGTTTTTTTTCTCCCTACCTGCTCACTGTGCGGCCACTGCTGTGGCACACTTTTGTTTACATCTATCTCCCTCCTGTAGTAATTAACTACTACACTATACTGGCTCTTGGTACCTTCCCACAATTCCCCTCCTCTTTCTTAGATTCTTTTGATGTGTGGTCTTTTCCCTTCACAAAATAAATGAATACACAATAACAAGATAATATATAGTGAAGTTTGAAAGTTTATGAACCCTTTACATATTTCTTTTTTTACATTTTTTTATCAATGTGACCTAAAACACATTGTGCAATATTGTGCATCAGGCCTGTAGAGTACCCAGTGTTTCGCAATTAGCATGACCTGCGGAACATGGGTAAACTGTGCATTGCTATGGTAATGTGCATTAAGCAAAGTAACGTAATGTGCTTTATCATAGCAGCGCTTGCATTACCCATGTACAGCGGGTCTCGCTAATTGCGCAACGTGCGGTAGTCTGCTGGCATTAATATGGATAGTATTGCCATGCACTGCCTGTGCATGCATCAGGCCCATAGTGATTACTTTGGAGCTTGGTGCCCCGGTAGGGGAAAAAGATGTGCACACAAGGGCTGCTTTCCACCTGCACACTTGCAGAGTTTATCCTCAGCATCCTTAGTCCTGCTTGTCCACAGTCCAAATAATAACATGCCCACTGCTCTTGCTCTGTCCTTCCAGTAGCAAAAGATCTCACCTCTCTGAGGTTCACATTTAGGGGAGTTTTTAGGCAAAGGCTTTACAGGCTACTGCCATGAGTGCCATTGGTCCTGGGGGCTGCCATGCCCTTGATTAAGCCCTGCCCCATGAACTAAGCCCCACCCCCAACTAAGCTATGAATCACGAACTAAGCCTTCTCTCCCCTTGTGCCTCCTTCTGTCTCTTTGTGTCACCTTCAAATATCAAGGGGTGAGCAGCACAAACCAACTTTAATGCAATTTTTTTGCAAAGCATGCACGCAGCAGTGGAGACCCCAATCCCCACAAGAAATATATATAACATACAGAGGGGCTGCAGCACACAACAGGAAAAAAGTGACAGGGGCTCTTGGTTACGCTTTAACGCGCTTAAGCTCACCAACTGCGCCAAAGTGTCCCCGATCTGGTGAGTCTTACTCTAACCATGCAATGCCAGTTTTTATCAGCAGTCTAGTGGGAACTAATCCAAAAACCCAAGAGTCAACTAAATGGGAGAAAAGGAAATTAAAAACACCTCACCTTCCACTAGCTACCAAATGAACTGATAAAAACTGGCATTGCATGGTTGCATGCGTGCATGCTTTGCAAAAAAATTGCATTAAAGTTGGTTTGTGCTGCTCACCCCTTGGTATTTGATTATAATTTTTCCCCCTGTGAGCCTGCATAACCACGCCCACCTCTAGCACAGTTAAGCATATAAATAAGTGCATTGCACATGTTCAGAGAGTTCATTTGGTAGCTAGTGGAAGGTGAGGTGTTTTTAATTTCCTTTTCTCCCATTTAGTTGACTCTTGGGTTTTTGGATTAGTTCCCACTAGACTGCTGATAAAAACTGGCATTGCATGGTTAGAGTAGGACTCACCAGATCGGGGATACTTTGGCGTAGTTGGTGAGCTTAAGCGCATTAAAGCGTAACCAAGAGCCCCTTTTACTGTTTTCCTGTTGTGTGCTGCAGTACCCTCTGTATGTTATTTGTGTCACCTTCAGTCTTGCTGTGCTACCTCTGCCCCGCTGTGCATCCAGAGATTAATTGAAGTGAAATGGTGCTTTAGGCAAGCAAAGACTTTGGGCCTACATTTGTTGGCCACCCAACTTTTTGGGCAATATTTGTTGTTGTTGCCTGCTGTTCACATTGCAGAGTATATAGCAGAAGGTATACAGCCACAACGGGGATCTTATGAATTATCTCATCTTACTTATTAACTCATGATTTGTAGTGATAAGCTGAAATTACACCTATGCGTAATTACGCATGGTAATCGTAATGTGAAATTTTGGGCAAAAACATAATTCATTCCAGATGTAATTGTAAGCATTCATAATTGCGCATTAATTTACGTGTAAATTATGCATAATTTTGTGCCGACTTTGGCGATGAATAGCAAAGCCCCCATACATGCTATTGCTACCAAAATTGCTACACATGTTAAGGAGAATAGTGGGTACATGTACAAAAAAAAAAAAGAATTGTTCAGAATTAAGACCTTGCAGTTTTTGAGGAAATCGATTTGAAAAAAAAAAAAACATCAAAGAAAAATGATATTTAACTATTTCTGCCGTACGGACGTGAAGCTCACGTCCTGACGGCTGCTCTGCTGCGGTGCCACGCTTCGGCGCGCGATCACGGGCGTGCCCCTGTGGTGTTCCCCGGTAGCCCTGGGATCAGTGAACGGGAACATGGTCCGTGTCCCCCGCAGAAAAACCGAAGCGCACTTACAAGAGACTTCAGTTTTTCTGCCCGGAAACATTTCTGCATCCCCCTTGTACTTCCGCTTAGCGAGAAGCACAAGGAGGGAAAAAAAATTAAGATGGCCATCTTGTGGCCAAATAGTAAAACTACATCTACATATTTTTTACATTACAATTTACACATGTAACAACATTAAAAATGAACTGTTTATTCCCCACACCAAAATATTACCCAAATAAAATTTTTAATGGAAAAAAAAAATACAATAAAAAAAAAAAATGACATAAATAGTTACCTAAGGGTCTGAACTTTTTAAATATGCATTTGAAGGGGGTATACTACGAACATTTTTTTTAAATTATAAGCTTGTAATAGTGATGAACGCAAAACGGAAACAATGCACCTTTATTTCCAAATAAAATATTGGCGCCATACATTGTGATAGGGACAAAATTTAAATGGTGTCATAACCGAGACAAATGGGCAAATAAAATACATAGGTTTTAATTACGGTAGCTGATTACAATCATCACTGATGATTTATCTCTTTTTGGCCCCTATTCAATTAACTTGTTTCCTAGGAGATCATTTTCCATCTTCTCTAAGGCCCCATTCACACTAGAGCGTTTTGCCGCGATTTTGGCAAACGCTCAAACGCTAGCGCTTTTTCAAAGCGCTAGTGTAATTAAAGTCTATGCGCCTGTTCTTATTTGAGCGATTTGCGGGAAACCCCGCAAATCGCCCAGAAACGGCCAAAAACGGCAAACACAAACGCGTAGCCTGCAACATTTTCAGGCGATTTTCAGGCGATCGCGTTTCACTGCTACAGAAGCTCTAAACGCGATCGCAGCAAAATCTCCGCAGTCTTCAGTGATTTTTCCTTGTGAAATTGCGGAAAAATCACTCCTGCAAAAGGCCAGTTTTTGAAAACACAGGTGTGAACAAAGCCTAAAATAACTTTTTAAGCCCCCTGCAAGCAAAGAAATACTCAGATAAGTTTGATGTGACTTTTTACCTACATGTTCATACATCCTGCCAGCACCGCTTCAAGGAAGAATATTGTGATCCCCCGAGAGGCTGCTTAGAGTAAAGGCCAGTCATGGTCACCTGACACAATCATTCAAGATAGTTCTGATCACCATTTTAAAGTATGTGCAGGTTTCCCTCAAGAAATCAGGCCCCATCTCTATTGTTTTTTTAGATATATAAATATTGTAATTGGATTTTAGATTTTGTCTGATGAAACATATTAAAAAGACACTTAATCAGAATTTTTTTTTATGATATAATGATTTGTATCGGCTTGATTCACAAAGCCGTGGTAACTGTTTAGCACGGGCTTGCTACACAGTTAGCACGTGAAGTGCCGCTCGCTGACACGATCACGCTGACTGCGATCAGAGGCCGTTATTTGCGGCACTTTTTGCGCAATTTGCGCAATCGCTGCACTTTGCACGCGCAAAAGTCCACGGGCAGGCACTTCACGTGGTAACTGTTTAGCACGCCCAGCTTTGTGAATCAAGCCCTATGTGTAGTACACCTAATAAATAAAACATTAGGAGCAGAGACGTGAGTCTACGCGTTAAGAAACTCCAGTTGTTATTTCTGCAAAAGAGTCACTGAGCTCCACGACTTTCAATGTCACAGAGAGCTCTATCTTCTGAAGCTTATTATTACAAGTTTCTGTCAATGTATTTTCTTTTTCTCTGCAGAGGACAGTTCAAAAGTTCACTAGCCTGCTCTGTAAAATCATTTAGAATGCTGAGTAGTGTGTAAACTGCAAAAACTATATAACTGAAAATAAAAATATGAGAATATTTTCTTTGCTGCTAATGTTCCAGTAATTATCCGAACTACACAACCAATTCATTATATCATAATTTTTTTTCGCTTCAGTCTCTCTTTAACTCACATGCTGTGCGCAAGGCATTGGTAAATAAGGACTAAGGGTGCTCATACATAACTCAATATTGTGCACCAATTTACTTTCCGATTTGATAATTTTATTGAATCGGAAAGATAATCATTGCCACTTGGCTGGTCACAATCATTCAATTGGATCGATTTGGAATGTCAGTCGCAACCGCTCAATCAGATGCACTGCGGTAACGATGTTCGATATCACAAGGACCGTTGGACCAGACCATCCCCTGACTGGTATCTCCCCCTGCTCTGTGTTTTAAAGTCTTACATCTCTGCCAGCATGACTCTTGGTCTCCTCCGGTGTCCGCCATCATCACGAAAGCCTGTAAAAGCACTTAGTGACAGTGGACACCAGAGGAGGCCAAGAGTCAGAGGGGGGGTTCTCTGCAGGTGGGTGAGATCTATTGGAAATCGCCATGCAGTGTGTGGTCAGGCAATAGATCCCGCTCTCATCAAATCTGATGGCCGATCTGGCCATACATCAAGTGATGTATGACCAACTTTAGTTTATATGTAAGTCTGTGCTCTAGATTCATTATTTTTAATAAAATTAATAACATAAATATTGCACCTTAGAGATGAAGGTACAGCCACCCTATCATTCCATGTGCAGCCCGTCTTCCATATCATGTAGTTAGTGTACCTCCCCCCTCTTTCATGACCTGCTCCATTGGGCATCAGTTTTCCTATTTCCACGTGTTGCTCCCCAATTTCAGCCTCATCTTTCTTATGTAGAAACTCCTCTTTTATGTTCAGATGACCCCATGAGCTGCTGCCGCCCAAGGCTCGGGCCTTTGTGGCCTTTCCAGAAATCTAGCACTGTGAAGGTATACTATTATTAACCATTAGACAACCGCTCCACACCAATTGGTGTGGATTCAGCAGCAGCCCTAGGACCGCCTAACGCTGATCGAGGTGCAGTCCTGGGGGCGTGTTTTGCAGAAGATCTCCGCTCCGCCATCAATCTCCCAGCGGCTAGGAGACTGTTAGACGGCGAAACCGCCATCTAATAACAGTGTACAGCACTGTGATCTAAGGCAGAGCTGTACTGGGGTCAGCCGTGTGACTCGGCTCTCCCCCTGGGGGAGACAGGAGTGATCGCTGTAATTGGTTAGCTGTGGGAGGGAGGTAGGTTGTTTTACAAAATAAAATGTAAAATTAAAAAAAATTATTTAAAAAAATTAATAAATAAATAGGAAAAAATAAATAAACATACTAGAGACCACAGCCCACCAACAGAGAGCTCTGTTGGTGGGCAGAAAAGGGGGAGGGGGGATCACTTGTGTGCTGAGTTGTGCAGCTCTACAGCTTGGCCTTAAAGCTGCAGTGGCCTATTTTGTAAAAAATGGCCTGGTCACTAGGGGGGTTTAAGCCCAGGGTCCCCAAGTGGTTAATAATGCTTTAAGTAAGTTTACAGGACTTCAGAAGGCCAAGATCTGACTTCATTTGTTTGCCCTGGGAAAGATTTCAAGCAGCCAGACCAGACATCTGACCTAGTAGAAAGTGTTGGAACAGCAATAATCCACATCAGGACAAAAGTTGTTTATTCCTAACAGAACTGTGCAATCTCTGGAGTCATTAATGTGAACATTTTCTGCTTCTCTTTTGACAGGAAACCATTGAAAACATCAGCAATGGAGGAACACAGCTTGTTTTTAATGGACGAGTATAAAGAAAGAACTGTCCGATGCTTTTGCACGGATGACATTATGTGACGAGAATGAGGAAGAATAGCACAACCTGGCGGAATTCTTCTGCGGCGTATCCATATTTCACCTTGTCATCCACTTACTGCATCTCCCAAGAGGCATAATCAAGATGGAAGGTTTACCCACAAGGTTAAAGGGGACCTGAACTCAGAACTTCCTCTCTGCTCTAAAAGATACACAACAGCATAATAACCTTTAAAGAAAAACATTTCTTTGTTACAGCTGATACAAATCATGCAGTGCGTCTACTTTCTCCTTTCATGGAAGCAGATGTATTGTTAAAGTCCTGTGTTTACAAATTAGCTGCTTTGCCATGGCAGAGGACATTCCTGAACTGACACAGCTAAGAGATCAAATGACACGGGTGATAAGTCACAGATGAGGGGGAATTAGACAGGCTAAACTCTCTAAATACATACAGGGTGCATCTCTCTATGTTTTCCTTCTGTTTTGTGCAAGAGTTTAGGTTCACTTTAAAATATGCATTCTTTCGGAAATAGAAGATGTAGAAAGTTATGCACAAGGCAATTGTCAATAGACATGCTATATAGTAAAGTGAAGGGAACTATGCATATTTTATGTAGGCTTATCGTAACATCAAAATAATAGACCAAATAGTTCTCATTCTCAGCATTATTTTACAAAGGGACAGATTCACTAAGGTTCCCCTAAGCTGGTGGTGAGCACTTGATTAAGCAAATCTGAACTGGTATTAGTGGAAATTGTCTACTGTTAACTTACAAAAGTTTGCAACTGTATTCTGGGTCATATCATCAAGCAGTGGGAGTTACTGAAATGTTACCATGGTCTGTTTACAATTGTGTGCTTAAAAATCAGTCTCGGAAATCGACATTACTGCAACTCACAGAGCTCATAAGCATTGCACCAATCACAGACTGCAGAATTTTTCCATGGAAATTTGAAGACCAATCACAAGACTCAATAGTGTCTGAGACTTGTGATTGGTCTAAAATGCCCGTGGTATTCCAATTTTCACGTTAAACTGCTGCATATTCTGATTGGCATTTCCAAATTTTGTGCGTTGTAATTGGCCTAAAATTGAAATAAATAGTTTGAATTTAGTTTATCCTGCATTTAATGAAGAAAAAGTTGTTGCTGTGAATCTGAGTGTTTGACTGCAGTCATAGTGTACTGTACAACCAGGGGCGTAACTAGAGAGGAGCAGCCTTTGCGCCCACAGGCAGGGCCGGTTCTCTCATGAAGCAAAGTGAAACATTTGCATCAGGCGAAGAGATTACAGGGGCAGCATGTTTGTACTGTGTTTACACTTACAGCATGCAGTCAGAGTAGGAGGAGAAGTGTAAGAGGTGAAGAGGTCATCATTAGGGAAAAGCAGCTTGCTGTGGTGTGTGAGAAGACAGACAATGAGTGAGGAGGGGTGAGGCAAGAGAGCAGCAGTGTTTCATTGGACTTGAACAGCAAAGGGGGGGCTCTGCTGTCCTGACTGAGGAGGAATAAAAAACGGCTGAGGATGAGCAGTTTGTTTGTCACAGACTCGCAGCCAGCCAGCCAGCCAGTGTGTTATTATGTCTCAAATTGTTGCATATGCTCCCTTGCTGACTGAGAACATTAAATGGAGCAAAGTAAATAGTCGGGTGCCGTGCAACCATTCCAAATAGGGGAGGTAGGGGGGCGCATCCTTACAGGCAGCAAAGAGTCTAGAACCGGCCCTGCCCACAGAGGGGCTTATAGCTGTAAGGGAACCCGACTACTACTTCACTCCCTGCAATAAAAGGGTCGGGTGTTTTTGTGGCTACACTGGTTATGGGTGTGAAGGTTATGATGTCCACACTTGGGGGGCTCCATCAAAGGTTTGCGGGGGGGGGGGGGGCATGATTTGTAGTTGCATCACTGTGTACAACTATTAATTCACTAACCTTTCAACAGTCCCCACTCTATTATCTGTATAAAATACGACCCCTACAGAGTTTGCAAACTCATCTATTTTACAAATCAGGCTAGGATTGCAAAATCACTTATGTTTTTTCTAACTAGGCGGAAGCTTAATAACTTAGGAATCAAAATAATACTTTACAATATAGTAGTTTGCAAGGAATATTTTTCTGAAAACCTTCTGTTTTGATCTCATATTTGATATGCTTGAGGATGGGGTGTCACAGAATCTTGATAACACATCATTCATAGACTTTCGGCCACTAGAGGGAACATCTATCACAAGGCCCAGTCATTTACAATGATTGACAGTCATAGTCAGTGGGGGATTTACAAAGTTGGGTACAATGTGATCAGGCCTGGATTTACATCGCAGGAGCCTATAGGCTCAGACTTCCTGGTACCTTAGATTTCCCCCCTCCATGAACCTACAAACCCCAGCTGTACAACACCACAAGTTTGCTGGTTAGCCCAGCTGACATCTCTCCCCTACTTTCCCTGCCTGGCATAACTACAGGTGTCCCTTAGCATTAGGTATCCAAAGGTACCCTCAGTATTAAGTAGCTAGTGGTGTCTCCGACTGGAGGGAGATCTCGTCAGTGGAATTCCCAGAGCTGGGAGAGTAACCTTTCATGTATACTCTGCTCAGGACTCTGCACATGGAAGAAAGAAGTGAGGCAATAGGGAAGGGGAGGGGAGTGAGCCACCTTTCCATCATGAGGCGCCTGTAGGCACATGCCTACAGGGCCTTATGGTAAATCTGGCCCTGAATGTGATACGGGTACGTACGCACAGCAAAATGCAACTGAAATGTATTTTTCAATGGAACTGAGGCATCTAAACCATCATCTGATCTGAGAGGATGCAAACCTACTTGTATAACTTTTATATACTCATGGCTTCGTCATTGTTCTGTAATTTTACCTGTTGAAACAGGTCAATGGTGTGTTAATCTAGTGCACTGCAAACAGATTTACTGACCTCTAGAGGAAATTTAGAGGAGATTTACAGAAATAGCTTCTGTTGTCTTATAGTTGATGTCAGCACTAAGCAGAGAACAGGGAGAATTCACTATACTTTACTAAATCCTAGAATCCTCAGCCTATAATCTAAATCTCCTATCAGTAACACAAAAAAAAACTGGTAGTGGCCATACATTCACTTCTTCACAGAACTTTGACTAATGTTAATCTGAACTTCTCTGTATTCAATCTACTCTCTTACTTGAAAACTTGAAGTAAGGTGCTCTTTAACTCATAATTATAACATTATCGAGATCAGCTCACTACTATTTATATCATGTTCACAGTCTTTTTTTTGTGTTAGCACTAAAAATCAGTAAGACTGCATTAGATAAATTCTTTCAGGGGCATAATGAGAATGTTTGCATATTTGACAGTGATGCACCATGGGAAACCACACTTGCTCGCTCAAAGCTGAATTATTGCAAATATCTACTATTTAAAAAAAATAAAAATTATATTTACCCTACTATAGAGGATGGAAAATGCCATGGCTGATATCTTAAAGAGGAACCCCTTTCCAATCAGTTGCCGATACCCCTTTCCCACTACAAATCTTTACCTTTTCTCAAACAGATCAACGGGGGGGGGGGGGGGGGGGGGGGTGTCGTGTGGCTGATATTGGGGTGAAATCCATCCCATATTGTTAGCCTATCACATTTTAGGAGGGGGGGGGGTGTTTATAGATAGTTGCAGTTGGTTCTGTCTGTTTTTTTCATGTCTACCAGTAGTAAAGATGATGATTTGAAGGCAGACTGTAGATAAAGAACATGAACAAATTACACAGCAGGTATCAATAATTTCTTGATCTATCTTAAATTTTTAATACCTCACGTTGCAATGTATTCATTTATTTCCCCCCTCCCCACTATATTTTTAGTTTAGTTCCTCTCTAACCTAAGTGGAAACATTCTAGGTATTTGATAATTCACTTCAGTCGTATACTCACATCACATGCATACACATTCCTACAATTCAGTACACACTTACACTAATAAACCACAATGTTACCATTCCTTACATGATAATATCACATGGCATAAATATTTCATGATTAAACCAAAATACATTTAAAAAATATTTTAAAAAAGTGGTGTATAAATGACAAATAATGTATATAGCTGCAATTTATGAATGAGGCATTGTATATTTTATAAGCTTTAATGACACACCTTATGTATCTAATTTGTTTCATTTTGTTAATAAAGCAATATTTAGAAAGGAATGCATTTTATGAAGATAAAATAAACTAGATTTAAATACTGGTTGTACACTGTATCTTCATTTTAGTTACTAGACGCTAGATCAGGCATGGGCAAACTTGGCCCTCCAGCTGCTAAGGAACTACAAATCCCACAAAGCATTTGCCTTTATGAGTCATGGCTGTGGCTGTCAGACTCCTGCAATGCATTGTGGGACTTGTAGTTCCTCAACAGCTGGAGGGCCAAGTTTGCCCATGCCTGCGCTAGATGATCTGCTGGATGATTGTCAGTGGTTCTCAGGAGCTCTGGAATAGGAGACCTCTCAGATGAGAATGGCCAAAAACGTTCACTTCTCTACCCCTCCTCAAAGATGCTTGATTGGATAGATAAGATGATAAGACTGTGAAATGATGTGTATTTCCATTGCTTAAGACCTCCCAACTAAAACTGATATTAAGCTGCATGCGCATGAACACAACTTGAAGGATCAGAACGTCTATGTTACATATGTGACACTGTTGCAGCAGCTGGTCGCTATTAGTAGTTTTGTAATGCTGCCTGTGACTAGCTAGGAAAAGCTCACATGAATAGGGACTGCTACTTGATTGCTGTTGAATGCAACCAACAAAGTGTTCCAACGAAGGACTTCTAGGGTTATATGCGGAAGTGAAGCCACAAACCAGGAAGCCCTCCATAGAAAATGTAATGGGGCCCCTCTTCCTAGGTTCCACCACTCTCCATTTTTCTCATAGTGACCCCTAGCAATATATTATACACAACAACTGTTCTCACCCTAACCTAGTCCTTTGCCACCTACCAAGATTTGCAAACTCTAATAACAGGTGCGACCATCTTAACTTTCTCATCCCCCTCAAAGTAAGTAAAGTAAAATTATACTTATTTATTCACCACTAAGCGTGTTGTGGAGTACACATCTCTTCATTAGGTCAATCACAAGTCAAAAAGAATGAAAATGCTCAGGTAAGTGCCCTGACACCTTGGCGATAGGTTTGGGTAGCCTCCTTTCCTCCTTTTTGTTCACCTTTTTGAAGTGCAACAACCCAGGTACAACCAGAACCCATGAGTGGAGACGGGCTTGTGTTCCCCATCTCATGTTCTTAGTGCCCAGTATTATATATATACCTGCCCAGTAAAATAACACAAGAACAGTCTACCCCTAGCACCATAATAACTCTTTTTTTCACTTCCCAAGCCCATCACCACTACCCTCCCCCCCCCCCCCCCCCCGTTCCACCCATCAACAGCATGTGTAGATAACATAATGTCCTCCCACAACAAATGTAGCCAGCACATATATCCCCCTTTCACATGTGTGACCTAATGGCCACTATAGAACCCTCTCTTCCCAACAACCCAACACCAAATTCCCTTCCAGCAGAATAATTAAGGAGCCGACTGAGGCCCCCAGTGCAGGACTTTACACTAGGCCACCGCAGGTATTTTATACATAACAAATAATATGGACAACCAAACCTGCTAAGGACAAAACAGTGTCAGAGATATCCCGCCATCATGTACCCTAAATTAATGTGTTGTAATGCTATGAGATATATTATTATTATTATATGGCAGATCCACTGTTACAAAATATATTACATACCCTTCCAAGTCTTCATATGATGAAAGTAAAGGTTTACCCATGTGGAGATTGCATATAAATGAGTATTATTTCCTTAGTGTGATCAGCTTACTGTGACCACAGTATGGCAGCTCAGTAGATAAACACCTCAGCAGTCTTAGCTGTGGGTCAGGCAGATGATTTATGATTCATCTCTTTTATGGGCCATTATGCTGCAGCTCTTTCTATGATGTATTGCTCAGCATTAAAATGTGCCTCTATACAGTTCTGTACAACAAGTCACAATTGTCTAGTCTTCAGTCCAAACGCATGTGAAATATAGTATGTATTTAAAGTTTAACTCAACTTAAAGTAGTCTGAAACTCTGACATAACATTCAATAAAAATGTGTTTTCCTACTTTTTATTACTCATACAGTTATCATATTTGCTTTTGTGCACACGTAATATTGTCTGTCTACAAATTACAAGTTTCCAAAGTGTAGTTTATCTTGCCCTGAAACCTTTTTATTATACCGTATATACTCGCAAGCAAGCCGACCCGCATATAAGCCGACCCCCCAACGTTTCCCTGAAAAACAGGAAAAAATGATTGACCCTTATATAAGCCGGGGGTAGGAAATGCTGGCCGTGTGATCCCCCCCCAGTGTGTCCCAGTATAGTTAGTATAGTGGCCAGTATGGGTAGGTAGTGCCCAGTATAGCTAGTGAAGTGCCCAGTATAGCTAGTGAAGTGCCCAGTACAGCTAGTATAGTGCCCAGTATAGTGCCCAGTACAGCTAGTAAAGTAACCAGTATAGCTAGTATAGTGCACAGTATAGGTCGTATAGTGCTTGGTATAGCTAGTATAGTGCCCCAGTATAGCTAGTATAGTGCTCGGTATAGCTAGTATAGTGCCCAAGTATAGCTAGTATAGTGCCCAGTATAGCTAGTATAGTGCCCAAGTATAGCTGGTATACTGCCCAAGTATAGCTAGTATAGTGCCCAGTATAGCTAGTATAGTGCCTAGTATAGGTAGTATAGTGCTCGGTATAGCTAGTATAGTGCCGAAGTATAGCTAGTATAGTGCTCAGTATAGCTAGAATAGTGCTCAGTATAGCTAGTACAGTGCTCAGTATAGCTAGTATAGTGCTCAGCTAGTATAGTGCTCAGTATAGCTAGTATAGTGCTCAGTATAGCTAGTATAGTGCTCAGTATAGGTAGTATAGTGCCAGGTATAGCTAGTATAGTGCCCAGTATAGCTAGTATAGTGCTCAGTATAGCTAGTATAGTGCTCAGTATAGGTAGTATAGTGCCAGGTATAGCTAGTATAGTGCCCAGTATAGCTAGTATAGTGCTCAGTATAGCTAGCATAGTGCTCAGTATAGCTAGTATAGTGCTCGGTATAGCTAGTTTAGTGCCCAAGTATAGCTAGTATAGTGCTCGTTATAGCTAGTTTAGTGCCCAAGTATAGCTAGTATAGTGCTCGGTATAGCTAGTTTAGTGCCCAAATATAGCTAGTATAGTGCTCGGTATAGCTAGTATAGTGCCCCCTGCCTCACCCAACTTACCTTGCTTCCTGATGATTCGACTCACAAAAAAGATCAGGATCAAAGATCCTAATGGTTCATGATCTGGACAACACTACTGTGCAGTGAATATTAATTAGCCATGTGGCTAGGAACAATAGCGGACTCAGGACTCAAGCAGTATACTCTAACGGAACATGTGCTGTGAGTTAGGCTGCTGTTACAAGCTGCAGTAACATGAGCCTGAAACTTCCCACTGTGAAAGCAGCCTTAGGGCGGGATAAGGAAATGAAGGGGAGGACCAAGGGAGTGCACTGGGGAGAAGAAGCAGCCCCAGAATGCTTTGCAATATCTGTTATGCGTCCTGCCGGCCTCCTTAGGAGCGTGGGAATATAGAGTCTTGCTGTTCAGCACACATCACAGTAAGAGAGATTTTTAACGTCAGTATTGCCTTTTTAGCTTCCTTCTAAACTGTTTAACACAGGAGAATAGAGGTTTAAATTAGCTTTTGCAGCCTGACAGTTACTCTTTAAATGGAAATTCCACTTTTATTTAACAAAATATATTAAAATAAATGTTATTAATGTTATTAACTTATTAGCAGCTTCAATAGAACTATGTCATTTGAGCTCAGTCAGCAGAGCTCGTTGTGATGTAAATTCTTGGAATGCTTTGCTCTTTACTAGCAGAAAATACAGAAGCCGAAAGCAGAATTCCTTTTTTATTGTCTTACACTGCCCCTTAGTGACAAATGACCATAAATATACATTACAGCAGTACTAATTATTAGAAAGGAAATGTAACAAATAAGAAATAAAAAATGTGCTAAAATAAATTGGCCTGGTGCACTTGCAAATCTCTAAACAAATTGGATGCTAAAGGGTTAATCTGTCCCTTTTTCTTAAAAATGGGCTTTCAAGCTAAGAAATTTCAAAACTGACAGGAAGCCTGCATCGTTCCCTGTGGTCTCAGGTCTTCCTCATCTTACTTCCCAGTCATTTTCAAATGTCTACTGATCCAGGAAAGAAACTGAGCCTATCAAAGCCAGCAGCTGCTGAATGCTAATTACTTAGTTAGCAGCTAGTTAATTACCCAATAGTTAGAGAATCTGGCAGTGTTTAATACCCTTCATGGATCAGTTGAACGTTGTATGACAGGAGAGCATTTCGATGATCACTACTTGCGGGTTCCTTTTCACTCAGAGCAACAGTGAAGTGTCTCCATGCTCCCACGACTGACAATCATGGCATTGAAAAATGAATAACTGTCCAATCAAAGATATCCCCTTTACTTACTAGTGAACCACCTATTGGGAGGAGCAGGACTGGTAGTCATCTTTGAAAATGTGCTATAGAATCTTGAGCGGTCCTGCAATTCCACCAAGAGAGAACAAAAGATGTTCTGGGGATTAAAGGTAATCTTAAAAAGATTGTGTTGGTTCAGAAGTCACACATCTTTTTGAACGTTTCCATGTAGACACAAAAGACACTACAAAACCTTGCAAAGCCTTTGTAAAATAAAGGTAAATAATTAGTTATGAAATTTTTAATTTATAGTTTTCAAGATAGCTCGAGCATTGATTTAAAGTTTAGGATCCCTTTGTCAATAGTCACAAATCATTGTTGTCACTGGTAACATAATTTGGAAGGTACACAAACACTTACCTTACCTTTCAATCTAATTTAATTGTTTTACATACCCAGATAGCCAGTCTTGAACTTTAGATGCAGCAATACACCTCTGCTGTAGATGTTTCATGATCTCATCTCTTAAGAACAACCAGATCTTACTAGATTGACTTCTTTACCTGAGTGAAGATGGGGACATGATCCTCAGCAGTGAAGCACGGGGGTATATTGGCCAACACAAGCTTGTACCTTATATTTTCTTATGTATTTGGTTCAGTTTGATAACGTATTACTTTAGAAAGGTTGTCAATGTCTTCTGTCAGTTGTTTGAGGTTCTACGGACCTTACATCTATCAAGGGCCATTTGTTTTTTCAACTGGTAAAGATCAGAACAAATTCTCTGACCTTTCTGACCAGACATACTTTGTGAAAGAAGTCAGCTCGGCTGCCACCAGGCAGTGTCTGTGGGCTCTTGCAAACACAAGAGTGGCAAAATTGGCAGCACTAGGTGACTGTCATCGTATTTCAAACACAATCACATTCAGCTGCAACTACATAGGGTGGTCACTGCCAAGAATCATCCAATACAGCCTTGTCCAGAATCATTTTATTATTACTGCAACATAAGTTCAGGTGCCGACAAACTCAGCCAAAACAGTCAAAGATAAGAGGTAATAGATCAGTTTTTGCTTTATACTACCTTTAGCAAAAACTGTAACCGTGTTTTTACGAGAAAAAAAAATTAAAATAAAACACCACAAATATCTTCTCTGAGGCCCGAGCACACCAAAACCCGCTAGCAGATCCGCAAAATGCTAGCAGATTTTTAAACGTTTTTTTTTATTTTTATGAGGAGTTTTGCTAGCGTTTTGCGGATTGCTGTTGCTGATTTCAGTGTAGCATATTTCATATATTGTTACAGTACAGCTGTTACTGAACAGCTTCTGTAACAAATCCGCCTTGCAAACCGCTCTGATCTGCCATTTTCAGAACGGTTTGCGTTTTCCCTATACTTAACATTGAGGCAGAAACGCCTCCGCAATCCAAAAAATGCCTCACCCCAGGAGGATTCGTTTCTGCAAAACGCCTCCCGCTGTGGTGTGCACAACCCCATTGAAATACATTACCCTAGCGTATCCAAAAACGCTCAAAAAGCCACTCGGTGTGCCCCAGCCCTTACATTGGACCTGATCATTTTTATCCTCCATTCCATTTTTTGGGCTAAGGGCGCATTAAAGAGAGCCCGAAATGGGCTAAAAAAAAAAGTAGGCTACCTGATCTGCAGGGCTGAGCGGTTAAGGTAGTCGCAAAAACCGCCGCCCCCTTCTGCTCCTGTGGGCCGCAATGGCCCACTTTCACTTGTGTGACCCCTGGTTCATGACGCTGCACTGAGAGACTGTTGTCTCTTATAGCAAGCAGAGAGGCAGGGGAACGGCAGGAGGCGCGGCCAGGGGGAGAGAGCTGCCCAATGGCAGCTCAGGAAACCCTTTAGGAACGCCCCTGGCTGGCATTTTAAACAGGGAATTCCTCTCCCCTCTGCACACATTTTCTCTATTAATTACATATGCTTCTGTGATAAAACGTGCATGTTTTCACACATGCAGAACCACATGGTGGGCAGAAAATGTATACAGAAAATTGTTAAATGAGTGTGCTCCCAGCCTCAGCTTATTTCACTCACTCTGTCCTCCTCCGATGGAGCACAACTGGCTCTGCAGACTCCTCCAGCATCAAATCAGTACAGAACACTTGGGGAGGAGTAGAGAGGTTGGGGGCTGCACACTGAATAGGGACTGTCTACAAATCTTTGTCTACAAAACTTGCATGATCCCTTAACAGTGGCTGAGCAGATGCAGTCATTAGAATAATTGTGCAGAAAGCTTTTTCTCTCTGTGCCCTTGTGCCTTTTTTTCATTCTCTCAGGACAGGGTAAATAAACTTCTCCCCCCAAGGGGGCCCCTGCGGCATCTGTGCCCCCCTGCAGCTGCATCCCTTGCAAGGTCTATTGTTACGCCCCTGTCAGCTGCTATTTCCTCTCATAAATCGCACACTTGTTACCTGTTCTAGGGTTATGGGTGTGTTTTGTGTGTGTATGTAGCATTTGTTGGTTAATTGTCTGTGACAGGCATTATGGTGTAGCATGGCCATCGGTGAGATCAGTGGAGGTGAATTGCCTGTGGGTACAGTACAACATAGATAAGTTATTTCTTGCATCAGGCTCCAGAGATTCCAGAAGATCAGTTACACCTCTGCTGCAGATTATCAACAGGAAAAGATATCAATGACTTCCAGATCTCCGAGACCGAAAAATATTTCTAAAGAAGTTAAGTAAAGGCAGCGGCGGTACGAGGCGCACACACGAGAAACTGTGCTATGTATACATCTAGCGCACGCTGGAGACTTCTGTGGTTCTCAAACCTCATTTCCAGCATCCCTTGAAGATGTATTCCTGCTGGTAAAAATAATGTTTGACGAAAACCTCAAAAGATCCTTTTTCTCATCAGGAAGCCATCGTTATGACAAGTCCATGTTTTTCAAACTTCTGCAAGAAAAGTTCATTTGTCCGGGAGAAGTGATAATATATGACTTAATGCGCTAGTAACATTCCGATCGCTCTCACATACTGTTTTATTGTATTAGTGACAAAAAGCTTTGTGTATTTCTCAGAACTGCACCTTGAAAATGTCAAGTCGCATAATGGCCTCTGTTCCCCGTTGCACAGTATAAGCCTTAAACTGTACGTTAGCTGATGTATTAGACTGCTTGCTTGGCTTTGGCACACCAAGCACACAGTAATTTTAGTTCTCAGAAGGAGGGAAACTGTTGTTCTTTTTCCCCCCAAGGCTAGCGGACACACTGCTTTCAGAATGCAGTCTGTATATTGCTATAAATAAAGCTGGGTAATTTTTGATATTTTCCATTTAGCATTCAGTCATTCCAGTTATGCCTAAAATAATTGATAGCTGCTTACAAGAGAAGACGGCATATCCAAAGCTGTAAAAAATAAGTATACTGTTGTAATAACAAAAACAGTGAACTCTCATATTATTCATCATGTCTGGTTAATTAAATTCCAGCAGCCTTAGTCATCACTTATATAGGGCATAGTGAAGTGATGGGAACAGGGAGTCTCCATAAATTAGGCGCCATAGCAGTTATTTTGATACTACCTCCCCCCTTTCAATCATGGTCTCTCCCTCACAATGCTTTCTGGTGCGAAGCAGGTGGTTTCGGCATACAGCGCTCTGTGCCGGGCGCCAAAGCTAGGTGCCGCCATAGCAGCAATGTTATACTGCGTGGGATGCATAAGCATAATTCAGTGTTTTGGCGAACACCAGACCCTGAATTACACCTCCCTCTGAATTGTGACGACACACACGAAAGGGGAATAGTATTTTATGTTGCCGGGGATTTGAGAGGCTGCATGGTGTGCCGTCATTCGGTTTACCATGCGCCCAGCTCACCGGCTGCATACACATATATACACCACTGGCGTCAGTTGGATCTCAACATTGACCCTTACACTACCCTACACTAAACTCAGCTGAGGTGGCCATTCCTTTCCACCTTGGGCAAAGGTGTTTACAAGTGTCCTTAGAGCAACGGAACCTAACTCTAGCACAGCACACAATGACTTTATTCATTATTCTTTATTCCACTGCTCTGTGTTTCTGTCTTCTATTTACCCAGATCAAAGTATCGAATTACTAAACTGCAGGCAATGCATTCTCTCCCTATACAGTAAACACTGAGGCTTAACCCCTTCAGTGCTCCCTGCAGTGAAACCAAGTTCTAAACTTCAGGTTTTTTAGGATTTCCATAAATTGTAATGAGGAAAATGTGTGCCTATAAAGGTCACCATGCTGTGGCTAATCTTTTGGAACAGAGAGCAAAGCTATTTAACCACTTTCTACTCCTGGATGTAGAGCTACGTCCAAAAGGCCATGTGTGCTCCCGGGCGCTCCCGCAGCGCGCCCGTGCACATGCGCTCCCGGCTGCGGATTGTTAGCCCAGGAATCAATGAATCGGGCCATGGTGCCTCTCCCCCGCTTAAAAATCGACAGCTTCTCTCGGAAGCCTTGCTTTTTCTGCCTCCTACGTCCCGCTACGTCCCTCTAAGCATACATGTTATGCTTAGAGTGACATCATGTAAACAAACCTAAGGTTGCCATCTTGTGGCCAAAAAGTAAAACTACATCTACATTAAAAAAACATATATTTACATTAAAAAATTACTATTTACATCCCACCCTCCCAAAAATTCACTTTTATTTCCAATAAAATATTGTCGCCATACATTGTGATAGGGACATAATTTAAACAGTGTAATAACTGGGACAAATGGGCAAATACAATACGTAGGTTTTAATTATGGAGGCATGTATTATTTTAAAACTATAATGGACGAAAACGGAGAAATAATGAATTGTTCAGTTTTTTTCTTATTCTTTCTGTTAAAATGCATTTACAGTAAGGTATCTCTTAGCAAAATGTACCACCCAAAGAAAGCCTAATTGGTGGCAGAAAAAACAATATGTGGATCAGTTCATTGTGATAAGTAGTGTGTAACGATTGGTGTCAGCACGCAGAGAGAATCTGATTATTGGTGATCTGCAGTATCACCAAGAATGCAGATATATACCTGATTATTGACGATCTGCAGAATCACCGATAATACAGATATATTGCTAACCTCTGGACACCTATATAGTGTGAGTGTTTGGTGCAACAGTGATAACTTTGAGTGAGGACCACCCGAGGAGCAGGTGGTCCTTGGCAGTATGAGAAATACCTCCCTTTGGAAGTGCAGAGATCTTGCAGCAGCCTGAGACATCCAAGGGGGCGGAGTCCCAGGCTGAATAGCAAGAAGACCCGGTGGCAAGTGACCCCTGGAAGATGGGCGTCACAAGCAGGGTCTGGAGAATAACACAAATGATAATACAGTTCCCTAGTCTTGGATGCGAGGTCCGTGGTCTCAGCACCCTGGAACTAGTCTGGAGTATAACACAAATGATAATACAGTTCCCTAGTCTTGGATGCAAGGTCCGTGGTCTCAGCACCCTGGAACTAGTCTGAATAATAATACAATGATAAACAAAAGTAATCTGGCTCAGTGTGAATTCCCAGGTCCTCCTGGTTCTAACACACTGTAGGATCTGACTATGGTCTGAATGCTTCCACGTGAGTGTTCGCAATGGCAGACAACCAGCAACTGGCAAGCAAGCTGTATATATAGTTGTAGGACTCTGCCGCCCCGCCCGAGCCACTCAGCCAACCAGGAGTCCAGCAGGAATCAGCTGATCGTCCTGATCAGCTGATTTATCTCCAGCTGGCACAAAGGTCCTGACTTCTGGCGGCCGCGCGCGTAGCTCTCCATCCAGGTGCACTAACAGAGCCAGCCACACCAGACACACACTGCTGCGTGTAAACCGCTGTGTTGGACGCGGAAACAGCCGCTTTGCTGCCAGTACATGCGGCAGCTTTTCCGCGATCTATCATATTATCAGACGCATGCTGTTGCATACAAACCGCCGCGCTGGACGCGGAGCCAGACGCCTTGCTGTCAGTACACGCGGCGGCTTTTCCACGTTTTCTCACATAGTGATAAAGTTATAGGCTAATGAATGGGAGGTGAACATTGCTCGGATGCATAAAGTGAAAACGACTGAGGGCTGAAGTGGTTAAGCAAAGAACATGTGTCTTATGCTTTATGCGCCTAGACTTATGAATTCATAAATAATTCTTTAGGAAAATGTAATAAAAAATAAGCTCATGTGCAATTAACCTTTTCTCCTGAAATTTCTCCTAGGTGATACAGTATTTACACACCTTGACAATAAAATGCCTTTTAAACTAACAGCAAGGAGTAAAGTACTAAAAATCATTATGATAGTACTTTTTCACCTTTTTAATACTTTTTCAATTGCAATGAGCTACAAAAGTATTATAAAGAGAAGATGAAAGCCTATGAAAGCCTAAATGAATATATTGGATAATAAAGTTTTCCTACTTTTATTAGATCAATTCAACAGTACATTTGGTTGTCCAATCTGTGCATAAAACTTCAAAGAGGAACTGAAACCAAAAATTGAACTTAAAGGGACTCCGAGCTCTAATTAAAATCAAAATTTGAACTTACATGGGGCTTTCTCCAGCCCACTGTAGGTCGGGAGGTCCCTCGACGTCCATCTGGCTCTTCTCCCAGGGCCTGGTCAGAAATGGCTCCCCGGCAGCTCTCGGCGACAATGAGCCCGAGTGTCGGGCTCCTCTTCCTGAAAGGTGATGTCAGTCGTCACCACGCCGGCCACCTCGCATCATCACGGCGGCCGACGTGACAGTACGGCGCATGCACGATTAAACCGCGTATGCGCAGTACTGTCACGCTGGCCTGCCGTGATGACGCGAGGTGGCTGGCGTGGTGACGACTGGCATCACCTTTCAGGAAGAGGAGCCTGACACTCGGGCCCAGTGTCGCTGGGAGCTGCCGGGGAGCCACTTCTGACCAGACCCTGGGAGAAGAGCCAGATGGACGTCAAGGGATCTCCCGACCTACGGTGGGCTGGAGAAAGCCCCAGGTTCGTTCAGATTTTGATTTTAACTAGAGCTCGGAGTCCCTTTAATCCCAATTAGTAGCTGATACCCCGTTTCCCATGAGAAATCTTTACCTTTTCTCAGACAGCTCATCAGGGGGCTTTGTATTGCTGATATTGTGGGGAAACCCCTCCCACACTGTGATTTCAGTACCTACCGGTAGGTACTGACATCACACTGTGGGAGCTTTGTTGCATTTTGGGAAATAACAGCTGTTTCCAACTGCCAAAAAAGCAGCATCTCCTTCCACAGAGATCCCTTGCCAGCAGTAAAAATGTACCCATGTTATAAATTTCAGAATGTAAATTAGGGAGAGGAAAGATTTTACAATGGGCAATCACTGACTAAATCATTTATACATAAATATAGTAACATTTAAGTACTTTTTTCATTACATTACTTTCACTGCAGTACCTCTTTAAGTTGTAACAAATAATGAGCAAAGAGCGAGCTCCAACAGTGGGACTGGATCCACTAAAGTTAGGACCTTTATATCCATCTTTGCCCCTCACATTCTTGGCATCGGTGGAAGATGTGGAACTTTGCAGAGGTCTGGAATCTAAGTGGCCACTGGTTTTAACTAGAGTGTCCTACAAGGGGCTGTGGGCTGTTATTCCTAGTGGGCAGCAGAATATTATGGTAAGTGACCAATGGTCCCCCATATCGATAAGGAGAATAGAATGGCAGATCATGCAGTGTGGAGAGGGCAAGACTGGGATCTGAATAAGAAAATGCGTAACTTACAGGTCTAGGTCAAAGTGCAAAAAAGAGGTAGGGCTGACAGTGGGCAGGACAGGGCTGGAGGTGACAGGCTAAAGATGAGACTGGACTGACAGGCTAGCAATATTGGGTCAAAGGCAACAGACACATACTAGACTGGCAGGCTTGTGGGACCTGATCAAGAGGAACAGGCTGCAAACTGAACTGACAGGTTAGCAGGGTAGGGTCAGAGGTAACAGACTGCAAAATGGACTGTCAGTGTGGTGTTAAATGGACTGGACTGTCATTTCTGGACTGTCATTTCTAATTGGTGTTCTTACAGGAAGCCTACCTAATGGCGTCATTCAACAGCACTGTCCACTCTCCTGGAGGATGACTAGGACGGTGTTTGGGATGAGGACGGTGGAAGCCTTGAGGCAAAAGACAACATGAGACAACATGAGATCCCAAGGACTATAACAAGGACTATAACAATCCATGTCAAGGCCCTGCTTTACTATGTATCACCCAGGCCACTGGAGTCTCATTATCCAGGGACACTTTCAAGAATGGTTGGTGCAGCTGCCCTTGCTTACTCTACTGTCCTGCCTGCTTATGATCTGACCCCTCCCAGGCCCCAACCAGTCACATCTGCTGTTCACCATTCCTGTGTCACCTCACTCACCAGCTATCTTGATAGCACACCAATAACTACAAGTAAAGCTTAAGTTTAAAGTATAAAGACACAGTGGGGGTGTACCAATCTGCTGCTAATAGTCCAATATTTATGAAATGTTTGTATGTCCAAAGAGGATAAAACATATTAAATGTACACAATGATGACAATCTTTGATTTCAATCTGTGGGACTTTATTCTTTTGGGGACTTACGGTAGATGTGTGTTATTTGAACTCATCTCTTTAACTTCACTCAGCTACCTCGATCCTCATAATGGGATCTCTTACTCCCTACTGACTTCTTTTATTAATGTTATATTATGGTGCATTTCGTATAAGTGCTGAGAATTTACAACAGCGGGAGCAGAGCTAGGCAACCGAGCTTATCATCAAAGTCCTGAACAGAGACGCTGGTTTCGTAAATTCTGTCCAGAATAGAAACTGAAGCATCGGCTTTGGATGACCTATTCCTTCAAGTTCTGGAAAATATTTTTCATGTGAAAATAATGTTGGCTTATGAAGAACTATTTCTAACCTTAATATAAACCTATAAAAAGGCAAAATGCCAAAGGGAATTTCAAGGAAAAAAAAAATTGGACTCAACATTAATGCAAACATTTCCCTTGAAAATTGCAAGGCAAATACAGCGAGAGGACAGGAAATTAATATCAAGTGGTGTTGCTATTTTTCTTTTGAAATCCGTCTTCTTCCTCCAGGGATAGCTTTAATGCTCAGAGTTTTCATTGAATACTGACATTCCACTCCTTATCAACAGTGTACGCTGCACTATCACTATACCCCGTTATAATTCATTCAGATCAGGGCTTTTACCTTGGAAGGAATACTGGCTTACTAGCTTGGATGAGACCAGGCATTGTCTATGAGCTAATGTATCCAGAAATACATACATGTAGAAAGGGCGCCAGGAAATTTGGGCTAAGGGAGAAGCCGAAAAATGTCACACCTTGCTGTGGCAGATTTACTGGTGGCATTAATTACTATTCCCCCTCCAAGGCACCATACAGTGCAAGCCCAGATTTACATTGCAGGAGCCTCAAGGCACAGATGTCCTGGAACCCTAGACTTTGCCCTCCATGAACCTACAAGTGTGCTGGCTGCTTGGCTGGCCCAGCTGTCACTTCTCCCTTATTTCACTTGCCCGTAATAGGTAGCTACAGGTGCCCCTTAGTATTAGGTAGCTAGAGGTGCCTCCGACTGAAGGGATATCTGGTCAGTGGAATGTCGAGACCCAGGTGAGTAACCTCTTATTTACACTCCGCTCAGGACTGCATAGGTAAATCTGGAGGGAGGCACATGGGGAGTGGAGTGAGCTGCCTTTCCATTATGAGGCGCCGGCAGATACATGCCTACAGAGCTTTACGGTAAATCTGGCCCTGAGTAGGGGTAAGATGCAATTTGGGTTCCATCTTTTGCCGGCGCCCAAATTACTCTCTGAGTGCCGCTATAGCTGTAATTCACATTACGGCATATGGCAGCCACGTGGTGCCCTTTTTACCTGATTTGTCCAGAAATACCCTTTTTTGTACTATATGCAGATTGCCAGGACTATAATAAAAAAATTGTGCTTATAATTAACACAAGGATTATTATTAAAACAAAAAGCGCTAAGTAGTTAAAGAGGACCTTCATACAAAAAATAAAAATCCGTCAGTGCTGCTGTTATGAAAAGTTATATTTATCTCCAGAGTCTTGTCCCACGAAGTAACTCCGAAGACTCCGCATCATTACACTTCTGTCCCTTGGCCCCGCCTTCACTCTCTCCTCGAAAAACGCTAAGCTATTTACTGCATTAAATTGCCGGGCGTTGTTTCTTGGAGGAGAGAGGGGAGGCGGGGCCAAGCGGCAGAAGTGTAGTGATGCGGGATCTTCGGGGCGGCTTCGTGTGACAAGACTCCAGAGGTAAATATAACTTTTCATAACAGCAGCACTGACGGATTTTTATTTTTTGCATGAAGGTCCTCTTTAAGTTATTGTAATGAAGTCAGGCAGAGTCACACTAGAGCTGAAGGCTAACCCTGGCAAGTAATGCATACCATAGTATATTATGTCCTGAACTGACATTTTATATCAAATGTCAGTTTTTATAAATTACCCAAATATAAAAGTACATTTTATATGAAATGTTATTTAGAGGTCTTAAAATTATCTGGTCATATTGGAGTATATATGGTACTTATAGGGCCAGTGTATTTACAAGTATTCTTGCTGGATTCTAATTAGGCTATGGAGCTTAAAGCACATCTATATAGAAAAAGAGAAAAAAAGATCTATAGTGATCATCGTGTCTAGGAGAACTCAGGGAGAAGCATGTGATTTGTTTGATGAGCTGATTTGCTGAAATCATATCCTACTTTAGCACATGATCATGGCTAACAAATCAAAGACTTACATATTTAGTAATTGACCACATTGATCACATGCTTCTCCAATGAGTTCTCCTAGACATGACCATCACTGTTTCCTAAGTAGAGGGAAGCTTCTGAATGGTCTGGTGGCTTTCCACGTCCTTCTCGACCCCAACCCTCTTCTTTTTTGTGGCTGAGCTCTCCTCCATGTACAAAATGTGTACTAGGGCTGGGCTTGTACTTCGACATGCTCTTGTTGGATACGTTCAGAGGGTCCCAGTGCTGAATGTGGAGGATATGGAAATCCTTTGGATTATCCAGAGGCTTCACTCTTTTTTGTTACAGGTTTGCTTTAAGTAAAAGACTGTTATCTTAGAAGTAAATACAAAATTGCTCAGGCCTTACAGTGGAGGCAGAAAACTGTTGGAGTGGTTGAAGACTCAAACACACCTACTCGTTCTCAGGTAGTAGTCATCCATGGGCCAGAATAACCACTTAAGCCGACGGGTTGTTTGCACCTTAAAGATGCAAGCAATTTTCACATTTCAGGGCTCCTCCCACTCATTTGCCAATAACTTTAACACTGCTACATTATCTGTATCTTTTATTTTTTACATAAATTGGACTTTTTGGGGTTGATACTTGTTTTCAGTGATTACTTTATTTTAAAGGGAAAACAAGGAAAAAAATTTGAAAAAATACACTATTTCTCCAATTTCACCTTCTATACCTTTAACCATTACCTGTCCACCCGCTGTTTTAAACATCCTGTTGGTCCCTGTTAACGGACCAACAGTTGTCTTAAAATGTCCACCCTCACCGCCATTACCATTCTCGAACGTGGCCCTGCCTGGACCCGCAGAGCCGTGATTGGGGAGAGGGAAGAAGCCTTACCTGAACCAATCAGAGTGAACGTAAGCAAAGACCATGGCTTCAACAAGAAGCCAATGAGCTTTGATCTTACAACATCCTCTCTGTCTCACTGAGACAGAGAGTGTGAGGACATCTAGTGGTACAAAAAAAAATACATGCTAAAATTAAAAAACACATTTCACACTACATTTTACATTTATTAAATTAAATAAAAATAAATTAATACCTCCTTCCCTCCTCCCTGAACAAAAACCAAGTTAAGTTACGAAAATAAAAACACTTGTAAAAAAAAATGACAACATTAAAACAAAAATACATAAAATTGTTACGTTAGGGACTCCGCTTTTCTACATGTATGGCATGATAGGGTATATTACTGTTATATTTATATATATGGGATTGTAATAACGACGGATGCAAAATTGAAAAAATGCATCTTTATTTCCAAATAAACTATTGTTGCTATACATTGCACTAGGGACATAATTTAAAAGTTGTAATAACTGGGACAAATGGGCTAATAAAATATGTAGGTTTTATTCACAGTAGCACGTTTTATTTTAAAACTATAATGGCTGGAAACTGAGAAATAATGAGCGTTTTGCGCTTTCTAGTGGGTTCCAGGCCTTAGAATGACAGCTATTTTTTTTAAAGCTACATTCAAGTACCATCAGTGTTTGTATTGTGCTTATTAAATGTCTTGCCCAAATCTACATCTACAAAAGTCCACATTAATGAGTAGAATTGTTATTTAGGTTCAAATACATTTAAGATGATTGAGAATTACAAAAATTATTATAATACAGAATTACACTAACTATTATGAAAATCTATTGCAAAATGAACTGTTTAGATCTTGCAGTGAAAGCATTTGATTGGTTCAATTTTAATGCTGCATAGATTTGCAGTAACGTTTGCATAATTTTGAATAAACGTAGAATTATTTGCATATTTCAAGTGAAGTAGAAAGCTGTCACTAAGCCAAAACTTTGTACTAAATGCCTTTTAGGGCCCGTTTCCACCATCGCGGTTTCCACCATCGTGGTTTCCGCCGCGAATCCGCAGAGTTTCCCCGCAGGCAAATCGCGCGGGGAAACTCTGCCATAGGGTATAACGGCGCCGCCGGCCGAATCGCTTGCGGTAGCGATTTGGCCGGAACCCCACGCAGAATTCGCAGCGGAGGCTGCGATTCCCATAGCCGTGCATGGCACGGCAGATGGGATTCGCCTGCGATCCCTCCCACCCGCTCAGTGCCGGCGTGCGTCTGCGAGCCGCACGCCGCACAAGTGGAAACGAGCCCTTAGACATCCGTGGCACAGAGTTATGGGGACACAAACATGCCTATAGCTGTCCACTGCAGGCAGAAATAGTTTTATACTAAAATGCCTTTACACATCTGTGGCATATGGATATAAAACCACAGAACACCAATAGATGTTAGTCTAAGGGTTAAAAAAAATTGGAACATTAGTAATTTGGAAGTGTAACAGTAAACAAAACAGACTCCTTTATAACTGGATGAATTATGAGCTATTTTACACCAGACAGAATCCTATTTATTAAAATCGCATTCTGGCTGGAAAATGAATCTGGGATTTTAGCCCTGCAAGGTGAGAATGCTGACCGCTTACCACTAACCACTTAGCCACCATCAGCCCATCCAGCCACCTGTGATTAAAGATCCCCATTTGCACCTTTCCTGGGAACACCGGGGCGATGAAGGTTAGTGAACTCAAATATTATTGCGGGTCATGTGGGAAAGCAGCTGATATTACAGCTTTGAAATAAGGAAATTTCCTAGAAGTTACACAACTGGTTCCTACGCATTTAATAGCAAAATTTAAACTCTGAGACCCATAATTCCTTGCATAATTCCCCACATCTGCCTTCACTAATTCTGAAGAGATGTGCCAGAGGATATTGAGCCTTTGGAGATTTTGGGAAAATATTGTAGCTATTACTGAACTAACCTCGATCAACAATGCAAAATGCTGGATGTAAGGATGTGGTTATTTTGCGGTATGTTTTTAAGTAGTGGGTTAGCCTTGGGTATACTAGACAAGCATACATTTATGAATGTGTTTCCTTTGTGAACAATAATCTGAACGTTTTAAAGTGGAACTTTAGTGATTCCAGTGTATTCAGATATGCATGTGAAAGATATCAGCCTAATGTCTATAATCTTATCAGTGTGTGTTAATGTTTTACAAACATTGTTTTTCATGTGTGATTTGCAATTATATATGCACATGCGGGCAGCCATATTTGCTAGTGCTGGCTTTGCTTTATAAATGTGCCTTACTTGTTATTTTATCCGATTTAAAGGACAACTGAAGCGAGAGGGATATGGAGGCTGCCATATTTATTTCCTGTGAAGCAATACCAGTTGACAAGTTTAGCTGCATGCTTTTTTCTGGTGTTATTCAAACACTACGGCAGCCAAATAGACCAGCAGGATGCTAGGCAACTGGTATTGCTTAAAAGGAAATAAATATGGCAGCCTCCATATTTTTGTCACTTCAGTTGTCCTTTAATGTGCTCATACACTTTTAGATTTTCACCGGCAGATTCGATCACTGCCCCAACATGGCCACACAATTGTATTTTCAATCAATCTCTAGCAAAACATGATTAAAACTATAGATTACTCCAGATAAAAAGATCTTGCTCTAAAGGTTGGGTGTGCAGCGGAAGTTCAGTGGGGGTAGTGGTGGTAGATTTATGACCGATCAACAGACGGCCCCCCCAGATTCTGGCCATCTAAAATAGTGCACGCTTCCTCCTTTGTCTTGTCATCATGTCTCTATTCCCGCTGATGTGCGTGTTCCCCATAACTTGACGACATGTAGTAAAGACACCAGTGTTACACACATCTAGGATCATAATCCACTTAGGACCCGGCAGAAATAAACACCTTCCACCCATGGGGGCAGGGCCGTAACAATAGACCCTGCAAGGGATGCCGTCGCAGGGGGGTCCAGAAGCCACAGGGGGCCCTGTGGGGGTAAAAGTTTGAGAGACTGACAACTAAGGGCATGGAGAGAAAAGGTTTTCTACTCTCAAAGCACTGTTAAGTTGACTGCATGTGTCTACCACACAGATAAGGAATGATGCACACTTTGGAATTTGTACACTGTCCCTGCTCCCTAGGGTTTGTAAACAACATCTGTCTCACACTACAGCAGTTCTGATGACTTCATGTACAATGTTACCAACAAAGGAGTCGCAGTTTGAAAAAAAGTTGTAGACCTTCCCTCAGAAGAGATTCCTAGATTCTTATCACACACAGGCTTGTGACCTTATGATGTCTGATTACTGGACACAGTGGAATGGGAAAGATTGATGGCTGACTGTCTGCTGCCTCATTGAGAGCTTGTTGTCTCATACCGAGTCCAAGATCCTGTAATAACAGTATCAATCAGTGACATTCTGAATGTTTTGCCAAAGTTACAGTAAATACTATATCTTATGTTCAGCATGTCATTGTTGTTGCTCCATATAGCATGTGCTCTCATGTAGTAAAATAATACAGCTGTGTGTGTATGTATGTACTGGGAGCAGAGCTGTGACAAGTCCTTGTCAGCTGCAAGGGGCTGGTGGAAGCCACAGGTAAATAGATCTTGGGGGTAGCATAGAATGCCTGACATTTCCTTTAAGTCTAAGTGTTTTTATCTGCATGGGGAAAATACATTGGTCCTCAGTTTTCCTGTGCAGAAAGCGAGGGGGGTGGGGGGCCCCATCCAAAGTTTCGCAGGCGGGCCCAGTGACGTCTAGTTACGCACCTGCATGGGGGTACAATGATTGTACTGACAGGTATTACAGCTCTCAACCGACTGGTTGAGAGCTGTAATCCCGATATAGTCAATTTCCCTAATGATATCAAGAGGGCAAAACCAGTTGAGAGTGGGCATACCTGTGAGAACAATTATTGTACCACCATGGGTGGAAGGTGATTGTTTCTGCCTGGTCCTAAGTGAATTAGAACTCTGCACATGAGTAACGTTAGTGTTTTTATGTGTAGAGGTTACTCCTAATAAATCAAGTGGATATTGACAATGATGTCTCCTTTTGTATTACTTTATTTCACTCTTCTCTGAAGTGTGTTGCAGGAGTGGAAGGGAACACAGGCTCCAACTGAGGTTAGCGATCTATAAGTCAATCAACTGGTTTTTGACTCAGTGTTTTGGATGAGAGTTTATCAGTGCTGCAGATCTAAACTGATATCATATATTAACTAACTAACGACCACATCACGCCGATGGGTGTGACCGCGGCGGCAGCCCCAGGACCGCCTAACGAACGCCAATTGGTGCCAAGTCCTGGAGCTGCAGTTTACCAGGGAACGCGTGCATGCGTGATCTTCCCTGCCGGTTCACGGAGATCCGCTCCATGATCAGCCTGCTAGCTGTGATCACGGCTAGCAGACTGTTCAGAGCCAAAAGGGGAAAGAAATTCCCTTTGTTTACATTTGTACAGCACTGCGATCTCCTGCACGCGGCTGTCCTTCAGAGCGGCTCATGATGTATGGCCTCTCATAGGCTGATGCCTATGAGAGGCGGGGAGCAGTGCCGATCGCTGTCCTATGGCGATTTAGGATGGCACAGGGGGGAGGGAGGGAGAGGGAGGAAGGAGGGAGGGAAAAGCCTCCCTTTTTTTAATATAAAAAAAAAAAGCAGCAGCGATCAGAGACCTTCTAAAGAGTGTCCTATTAAGTACAAGAAAAGGAGGTTAAATTCTTTTGTGTGCTTCGTTGTAGGGCTGTGCAGCAGGCTGACAAAGCTGCACTGCCCTCTATTGTGAAAAATGGCCTGGTCACTAGAGGGGTGTAAGCTTGTGGTCCTAAAGTGGTTAACATACTGCATGTTTAAGGCCTGCACCCTCCACTACGCAATTTTCCAGGCGATTTTTCCGATGACCAGTGATTTTTTTGAGCAACGAGTGATTGTTTCTGTGATCTAGCGCCATGGGTACAGGCGACAACGACCATCACAACGGATCTTTAAGGTCCCTGATGACTCAGCGCAAATGACTGCGATCACTTGACTTTCCATTCGCTGATGGAACGTGGAACGCTCATTGTCAGGGAAATGTCGCTGGATCCATCTTCCTCCGTCGGGTAGTGAGTATTTCGCTTAAGAGGTTCTTTCTCCCTCTCTCAGTTTTGCTCAAGATTCAACTCTGACCAAAGTCTGACTGTACTTATTCCATCCTTATTTCAGGTGCGTGCTTCAGGCCCCACCGAAGCCAAAAACATCAGCAAGAAAACCCACAATAAGTATCATTTTAAAGGGAAATATATATATATCAGCCTCCATATATCTCACAATATATAATCACTTAAAGAGAAACTCCGACCAAGAATTTAACTTTATCCCAATCAGTAGCTGATACCCCCTTTTACATGACAAATCTATTGCATTTCACAAACAGACCATCAGGGGCGCTGTATGACTGATATTGTGGTGAAAACCCTCCCACAAGAAGCTCTGGGTACCGCGGTACTCTGGGCAAACTGCCACAATGTAACAATGTTCACAGACAGGAAATGGCTGTTTACAGCTGTCTGTAACAGCCAGAACAGCTAGAAACAGCTACATAACCTGCCCACAGTAACAATGTCACCATGTAATACATGTCAGAATGTGAATCTGGGAGAGGAAAGATTTTACAATGAGCAAACACTGACTAAATCATTTATACATAATTATTGTAAAAATGAAGCACTTTTTTTATTACATTATTTTCATTGCAGTTCCTCTTTAAGCTATATACATTCTGCTATTTACACCAGGTACCACATTTTCTCGGTAACCTAGTTTTGCTGATATTGCTTAGGAACTTGCAATTGCCAATTATTTCACACTGGTTCAGCTGCTGTGACTTAACAGTACTTTATCTTACAGTGCTGTATGAGTACAATCCCCAGTGAGTGGAAGACACAGGGGTCACATAAATGAGATTAGGGTGGCCTATTTCACTATATGGAGTAGCGATACAGAGGAAGTCAATAGTGATCATTTTGACCTATAACCCCTCTCTCTATATATTTCCTCTTCTTTTCTTTTTTTTTTACAATAACATTGCTATATTGCATAACCAACTGTAAATAATTGGCAGTAGTTCTCTGGGCAAAAAAATGCATTCCACAAATTATACTAGTTCTCACAGAGGAAGAAGATTGGTGAGTGTCAGTGGCAATAACTCACCCGCTCGCCTGTAAATCATTAGATGGATAAAACTCTGCCCACCTCCACCAGCAAGACCACTGCTGCCATTTTTATACGAAGTCCTCCAAAGTTGTGGCCACCCCACCAGCACTGCCACGTCCCTCCCCCAGCTTGACAGTCATCTATTAAGCCGTGGCTGCCAAGCTGGGGGGGATGGGCTGAGGTAACACAGGTGAGTGGGGCCACAGCTTCAGAAGACCTTTCAAGATTTATGTGTGAGCAGGTAAGTTATTGCCACTGACACCCGATCCTAGCAGCATTAACAGAGAGCCTTACATTACAGGCTAAAACATATAAATACAGGCACATCACCTCAAGTTAGGACATTAAAATAAGTTATTAGGGAAGTGCTAAAGTGGACGTGGCCAGAAGAATGGCATAGTCAATAACCCTTTGCCAGCTCACATGCTAATGTTCATACAAATGCATTCACAGAAATCAATCATCCAAGAACCACTGCCATCCCTAAAGCTAAGTGAAAAGCTGGGATTTAGTACAAAAGAATACATTCTCTTGCATAGTCACCTACACCGCGCAGAGGTACCCCAGTACTTGTGGTTCCTGCTGAATATGATCGAGCTCAGCACATACTGCTCCCCCTATGTTCCAATTCCTACTTGCCCACTATAGGAGGCCCAGGAGCTGCTTGTTGACTACTGCAGCTTGCAATCTATTATGATTCTACACAGCCCAAAGTCCAAACCGTTGTACCTAAAATTAGCCAAGGATCTTTAGCTGGAGGATGCAGTATAACAATTAAAAATTGATTAAAAAAAAAACTCAAGAAAACTTGTCAAGAACAAATCACACTTCTGTTAGTTTTACAAGTGTGGCAATGGCTGCAAGAAACCAGAAATGAAACACTTCTTACTATGTGCCTCAAATTAGCCTCCAAAGGGAGTCAACATTACAAGACAGTTTGAGTCTGTGCCTATGTGGTAATAAGACAGTTTGAGTCTGTGCCTATGGGGTAATGCATACAGCCAATTTCTCCACAACGTAATGTATAAGGCTAGTTGTGAGGTCACGTAAAGAAAGTGGGGCAGAATGACCGCCCTGCCCCTGCATTGTCGTGAAGTAGGTTATCCAGGTATCTGCAAAATTCTTCACTAAGTTCCAAACACATGCTTGGCTGCCTGCCTGCTGCAGCTTTGGCTGTAGACTTGTGTGTTGTACAGCCAATGAACTCACAGATGGCCTGCAGAAAAACAGGAAGGCCAAAAGAATTCTAAAGATGAGGTTTCACAGGCTAGAAGAATCAAAGTCATAAATCTACACTTCTGTCTTAGCAGCAAACAAAAGAAATATGGCAAGATGCAGGAGCCTGACCAATGCCAGATGTTTTTCTCTCTTTCAGCTCCCTTTTTGGCACATTTCTTGAAGTTTTATTGGCTTGGAAATATTACAGCCATCAAAAGGCTTATTCTACACAAGATAAAAATGTAAAAGTGATAAATACACTCCAGAAAACAAACGATAAGAAATGGATGTTTTTTGTGATATTCGTCTTCTTTAGTTGCAGTTTGCTAATTTGGTTTTGCACTCAAATTCTGTAGATACAGATCCAGTCTTCCCAACATTTCTACCATACCATTATTAGGCTACAGAGTTATCTTCGGAGGCCAGTATGAACTCACAGCTTCAGTGATCCAAAACAAATCCTAAGCAGATATTTTGTTCCAGTACCCCTTTCTATTAGTGTTAGTGCTGGATTCAGCATATCATATTTAGAACACTGGCACTGGAAGGAGGAAGCATCACATGAAATGCTCAGTGAAGTACAAATAAAAAAAACTCCCCATGCCCAGGGATGGATTTCTGGGAGGACCACAGAGGCCATGGCCTTGGGCGGTAAAAGCAGAAGGACGGCAGGACTTGGAGAGATAAGAGGTCATATGTCAAAGTAAATCATCTCTCCTGGTCTGCAGCACAGCCACCCTGCTTTGCTCTGGTGCCTGAATTCCAGAGATCCCTGCATCTCTCTCACTGCCTGGTGTGTGATGACCCACAGCATCTGCTGTCACCTGATGAACATACAAGCTGCTGTGAGAAGTGCCAAGGGTTAACAGTAGATAGAATTGAGTTTGGTGAGTTTTCATGCACACCCATTCACTGACAGGAATTATCAGCTCACTGCTGTCAGACGGTTTAATACTGGTCAGTGCTGATAAAGGCCTTGAGACCTCTTACATTAATGGCAGTCTCTGTGCTACAGTTTAATTCTTTCCTGACTAATTTTAGTAGCAGTACATCATTGTACTGTTAGCAGTCAGTGAAAGCAGGACGTTTTGAAACAGGATGGCATTTGAATGTCATTTAATTATATTTGTAAAATAATCTATGTATGTCTTCCAGATGTTTAATGTATAGTATATAAAGCTGTGTGCTCAGGGCCGACGCTACCATAGAGGCAAAGAGGGCAATTGCCTCAGGGCCCCAGAGCCAATAGGGGCCCCCAAGGTGTCCACCCACCAACATAACTGTGCTCCCCTGCCACATATTTGAAAGAGTAGGATCTCACCTGTCCCAGTGGGCACCACAGAGGAGTATGCTTGCTGGGACAGGCGAGTTGCTACTCCTGTTAAAGACATTGCAGGGGCCCTGGGGAGCACAGCTAAGTTGGGGGTGAGTGGGGAAGGGTGCAGCTGGCTCAGGGGTCCTGTGGGGAAATATAGCTGCAACAAAGGGCCCCTAATGCTGCTTTATGGTTGGGGAAAGGTGGGTGTCCCTGGGTTCATTTTGCCCTGGGGCCCCATTGTTACTAGAACCGGCCCTGTGTGTGCTCTAACATCTTATCAGTATACAGGAAGTCTGAAGAAGGCTTATTAGCCAAATGCTTACTAACTCTTTTTCTTTTAAGTTAGCCAATAAATGGTATCATCTCCTGTGTCAAAACTTCCTGCTGACTCACTGTAAGATCTGCCCCTTCTGCCGTGTCTTAAATTACCTCCTATGTGCTAAATTGTCACTATTTAAAGGACACCTGAGCTGACACTATATCTATGCCAGCATGTGTAGTATGGAATCCTTCTACCGCATACATGCAAATTGCAGGTCAATTTGGGCGCAGGGTGAAGCCAAAGAACTGCTCACCATGCTATTGCAAATTTCCCAGGGTGTTAATTACTATTTCCCCTCCTGGTCGCCATGGATGCAGTTCAGCTGGCGGCTATTGCTGGCAGCTGAATTGCACTGTATTTTTCATAATTTGGGCTGCGTCTTTTGCTGGCACCCAAATTGCCTTCTGAGTGACGCTATAGTTCACATTACAGCCTATCACAGAGCCTGGCTATGCTTGATTCGCCTTCTACTTACCTGTTCTATTTTTTTTATGGGCTTCGCTTAAAGGTGGATTTGGATGTTTTGGATGGGCTTCGCTATGTTTTGGATGGGCTTCGCTTAAAGGTGCTTCCCTGCCCCCATGTTTGTGGCTTCAACTGCAGCCAATTGCACAGAGGACAAAGAAGCAGTTTATGCTCTGTCCACTAGTGCTGCTTGTAATTTTTCACTGCTGTCCCTCCAGATGTGCCCACAGCAGCTGAGGCTGGGAGTGTTATGCGTATGCATACTTGACAAGTGCTGCTCATACACACGTGTCATTTTTCAAGTATGCATTCCCAGAATACTGTGGGCTGCTGTGCACATCTGGACAGGAGTACAAAATTGTAGGGAGCATGAGTGGACAGAGCTTTTTGTTGAACGGAGGACAGAGCAGCACAACGGAAGGGAGCCCGTCAAACCATTGATCGCTGCTCAGGGTGCTGGACAGTATGGGGGTGGGGGGGAGGCGGTTGGTGACAACAGGCTTTGGACACTAGAAAGAATAAATTCGGTCCTGCTCCTGCTCCTGTCCGCTTGTTCGGTACTGAAATTGTTCTGAAGTTTGCTGATCAGCAGTATTCGGGTGTTCTGAATTCCATATGCTGAATTTGAGCCATCAACACTACTCTCCATTGGTAATAAGTCATTTTTCTCTACTGACTGCCACAAATATCTCTTGTCAATCCTTTTCTTGAATGAGTACCTTCTCTCTAGGATGGTAGTGGTGTCTTGTAGTGGCTTACATTGGGTATTAGAAATGCTGCTGTGAATCTTTGTCAGTACAAGTACCAATTCTACTGAGCACACTAGAACTAAAAAAAAAGCCACCTCTTGGTTATTTCTGCAGAGTATGTCTTATTAACACAAATACGGGGGCCGAAAATGGACATCTTTGGTCCTGCCAGATGATCTCTATGGAATGTTCATTTGCTGAGAGTTCAGTGCACAGAGGGAGATACTGCTTGCCTGGCAGATGGAAATAGATGTTATTTCCAACAATGAAATAAGCCATATCAGCCATAAAGATGTCACTGATGATCTATTCAAGAAAAGGTAAAGATTATGATGGAAACAAAGAAGGTATTGTCATCTGATTGGGAAATTCAATCCTGGGTTTAAGTTCCACTTTAAACTTTGCTGAATATTTTCTTTTTGTGTCATCATCTTGTTTTTCTGTTACAACTTTCAGGCTATAATGAAATCTTGGAGAGATCTAATTATGATTATAGTGACACTCAGTGTATTTGACATTCTGGACTATATTACTGCAAATATGTTGAGAGATTTATCTCAGAGGAAAGTTGCATTTAGATCATGTGCCAAATGTGGCTACAGGAAGGAGACATTGTACAGATGTATAGTTCTGAAGTGTATAACTTTGAAGTCTATAAGGCTTATCTTAAAGGAGAAGTTCATTTATATAAAAAAATTAAACGATTTTAAATAAAGTGCTGTACTTGTTTAAAAAAACCCTGTTATTATTCTAACTTTGTGATGTATTATTTTTTTTTTACCAGATTCAATTAGAAAGCTTTCTCTAGATATCCTAAGAAACAGGACATTAGAGATGTCGCGAACATAGAATTTTCTGCAAATGTTCGCAAACAGGTGACTCTGGTGAACTGCCATAGACCTTACTGGGCAGGCAAATTTTAAATCCTACAAAGACTGTCTTTGGCCACAAAAGTGATGGAAAAGTTGTTTCAAGGGGTCTAACACCCGGACTGTGGCATGCCGGAGGGGGATCCATGCAAAAAGTCCCACCAAAAATTGGGAGTTGACGCAAAGTTGGGTTTTAATCCCTAAATGGCAGAAATCACATTATGCGCAGCTCTGGGTGTCAGTGGGCTGTGGAGTGTCTCACACAGAGAAATGTAGAGATGGTCCGAACCTCCGATTTTCGTTTCGCAAACCGCGTTCGCGAACTTCCGCAAACGTTCGCGAACATGCGAACTTTGGTAAACCGCAATAGACTTCAATGGGGAGGCGAACGTTGAAAACTAGAAACATTTATGCTGGCCACAAAAGTGATGGAAAAGAAGTTTCAAGGGTTCTAACACCTAAAGGGGGCATAGCGGAGTGGGATACACGGCAAAAGTCCCCGGGAAATATAAGATTTGATGCACAGCAGCGTTTTAAGGGCAGAAATATCATTGCATGCAAAATTGGAGGCCTAAAGTGCTTTAAAACATCTTGCATACATCAATCAGGTAGTGTAATTAGTGTACTGCTTCACACTGACAGACCAAACTCACTGTGTAACGCACCACAAACAGCTGTTTGTGTAGTGACGGCCGTGCTGGACTGGTGCGCACCATGGCCAGAGTGCAGGCCATGGCGGATTTCAAGCCCATATGGTAGCCGTGCTGAGGTAGCTCAATGACAGAACAGTGACTGTCCAGCTGATCGAATTTGGTCTGTCCACAATGAAGCAACAACCTTATTATCTTGGGTGTGCCACCCCCTCCCCCCCCCTCCCGAGACACTCATATAGCGGTCGGTCATTGCTTCATTGTGATACGCAAGCCCCTTCACCGTGGCAAGGTAACGATCACGAAGGGGAATTGACATGCATAGCTCCCAACAGGTGAACAGGTTGCAGTGACTGCTGGTACAACAATGTGTGGTTACACAGGTGCAGTTAACAGGTATGCACGGACTGGTATATAAAACAGCGTGCAGTCACACAGAGGTGCAGTGAACAGTATGCAGTGACTGCTGGTACAACAATGTGCGGTTACACAGGTGCAGATAACAGGTATGCAGTGACTGGTATTACAAATGTGCAGCTGTCACACACACAGGTACCGTGAACAGGTGCAGCAACTGGTGGTGGTGTATAAAACTGTGTGCGCTCACGTAGGTAGGTAGGTGCACTGAACAGTGAACAGGTGCAGTGATTGGGATTACATATGTGCAGCTGCCTGTCACACACACACACACACACAGGTACCATGAACAGGTACAATGACTGGCGGTATTAACAATGTGTGTGCTCACGTAGGTATAGGTAGGTAGGTGCACTAAACAGTGAACAGGTGCAGTGATTGGGATAACAAATGTGCAGCTGCCTGTCACACACACAGGTAGTCACTGAATGTGCTGGGCCTGGCAGTGGCACAGTAGGAATTACCAAGGCTGTCTATGCAACACGAGTGTCTGTGGGACACACACACACTAAAAAAAAAAATAGATCACAAGAACAAGATTAGCTCTCAGAAGAGCTGTTGAGGGGTGCTTTTTAAGCAATAAGAATCAGCAAGGAGCAAGCTAACAAGCCTACAAGAGCCTAACTAAGCTTTCCCTATAGCTCTCTCTGCAGCAGCAGCAGCAGCTCTCCCTTCTCTAATTACTGCGGGCAAACGAGTGAGTCGGATGCCTGACGCTGCCTGCCTTTTATAAGGGGGGGTGGGGCTCCAGGAGGGAGTGTAGCCTGATTGGCTGCATTGTGCCTGCTGACTGTGATGTAGAGGGTCAAAGTTGACCCTAATGATGCACTATGGGGGCGAATCGAACTTCCGGAAAAGTTTGCGGATCTCCGCGATCGCGAACCCCGGAAGTTTGCTGGTTCCCGTTCGCCAGCGAACCGTTCAGGCCATCTCTAGAGAAATGCAACAGTGCTATCAGAATACAGTGAAATAATAATGCACTGGAGTGGTTTTGTGTCTGCAACTTAATGAGGCAACAGCAGTAATGTGCACACAGCTCTGGGAGTCAGTGGGCTGTGGAGTGTCTCACACAGAGAAATGCAACAGTGCTATCAGAGTACAGTGAAATATTAATACACTGGAGTGGTTCTGTGCCTGCAACTTAAAGAGACTCCGTAACAAAAATTTCATCCGGTTTTCTTCCATCCTACTAGTTCCAAGATCTATTTTAATGTGTTCTGGCTTACTGCAGCACGTTCTACTATCACCATCTCTGTAATAAATCAACTTATCTCTCTCTTGTCAGACTTGTCAGCCTGTGTCTGGAAGGCTGCCAAGTTCTTCAGTGTTGTGGTTCTGTGATGCACTACCCCCTCCAGGCCCCTCTCTGCACACTGCCTGTGTGTTATTTAGATTAGTGCAGATTCTCTCTGCTCTATTATCTTTTACAAGCTGGATAAATCCTCCTCTGAGCTGGCTGGGCTTTCACATACTAAGGAATTACATACAGGCAGAGCTGTCTGCACTCTGCAGGAAGAAACAGCCTGACACTTCAGTGGAAGATAGATGCAGGGGGAAAGAAACACACAAATGATCTCTTGAGATTCAAAAGGAAGGCTGTATACAGCTTGCTTGTGTATGGATGTATTTTCTATGTGTGGACATACTGTACATCAACCTACTTCCTGTTTTGGTGGCCATTTTGTTTGTTTATAAACAAACTTTTAAAAACTGTTTTTAACCACTTTTAATGCGGAGGGGAGCAGCGAAATTGTGACAGAGGGTAATAGAAGATGTCCCCTAACACACTGGTATGTTTACTTTTGTGCGATTTTAACAATACAGATTCTCTTTAATGAGGCATCAGTAGTAGTATGCACACAGCTCTGGGAGTCAGTGGGCTGTGTAGTTTCAAACACAAAAAAACACAGGAAACTGATGTGCTAGCCCTCAAAAGGCCTGTTTGGGGTGCTGTCACAGCAAGTGAGGAACAAGAACACAGGCCTATCTAATGCTTTCCCTACCTATCTGCAGCCAGACATTTTTTCTCTTGCTTTAGTTATACTTAAAGCAGGCACATTCACCATACAACAATTAATCAATTTGTTCCCACTAAAACTCACAATTCAACTGCATGTGCATCAAAAAAACACAATTAGCAGTGTCGCCCCGCCCCAAATAGGGATCCACTCTAAAACCCTGCCAAGTCATACTTAGGTAGCATTTCTCCAAATCATTATTAGGCAGAGTCTCCCCTACTAAATCATAACTGGGCAGTACTCCCTTATCTATATCATTTAGAGTTCCTCCAAATCATGCAAAGCCCCACCCCCTCCCCCCCTAAATCGCAAATAGGTAGTGCTCCCTTAATTCATAATTAGACAGTGTCTCCCTTGAAATCATAATTAAGCTGAGTTCTCCACTAAATCATTAGGCAGAGTCCCCCATCCCCATCCCCCAGATCACAATCAAGCAGAGTGCTCCATAAATATCTGGTGTCAGAGGAGACCTATAAATAGAAACTAAATATTACATACTTGTATCTTAAATGCATGTTGCAGCCTGATAGTCTTCAGCAGCACCGCCAGCTAATCCCCAAAGTACTGCTGGGCCAGACTATAATAAAGTCCCTGAAGATGGGACTGTAGCACATATATCATTCCACACCACTGAAGACATAACTGTATAGAGAGCCTTAGCATGCAGGTGATTACTTTATTACTGCTCTGGTTATGGGACTATTTTGTCCAGTAGAAGGATTCATGGCACCACTGCAAAATATTCGGGGATTGGGCCTGGAATATTTGTATACAGTATAAATGAAATAATAAAACTTATTACTGCATTGTGGTTTTAAAATGTATATCGTTGCTATTGGGACTCAAGGAGAAACGTGATCAATATGATTAGGTAATTGTTTATGCTGAATCTGTTCTTAAGTCGGGACACTGTGCCATCCTTGTCCCCTGAACCTCCTCTGTGCCCCCATTGTCCCTCTTTGTGTCACCTCTGAAATCTGTACCTGCTTATAAAAGTTTAAAAGACATTTTTTTTTTTTAATTTTTTAAAATCGATTTTCTCAAAAAGTACAAGTCCAATTTAAAACATTTTTTTAGACTTTTTCCCATGGAAACACAGATTCCATGCCATTCATATCGGCGGGTCGTTCGTAAGTCGGGCATTCGTAAGTCGAGGACTGCCTGTACATTCAGTCAGGGAAAGCAAGGGAGGGAAAACTAAATGGCAGTTACACAATCAGAATTAAAGCCTGGCAGATATTACAACCTTTCTGAATTCTATCCAGAACTAAATACAATTTTGATTTCCATTTCAAAGACCCTATGTTTAAAGCACTACTGAACTTAAAAATGTGTTCACAATGTAATGTACTCGCTTTATTGATCTCGGCTCTGTGTTAAAGTGAATCTCCAGACTAAAAATCTATGCACTGAAAAGGCTTGGTGTTTCTTTAATAATTTCACAGCATCAGAACAAAAGCGAAGATCCGCCCCATCAAGGAAAACTGCATTTTTCCCCTGATGCTGTGCAAAGCATGATGGGATTTCCTGTGTTGTTGTTCACGTTGCCTAGCAACTGGGAGGGGTGATCAGCACACAGGACAGTTGGAACTGTGTCTCATGCTCCCTGTCACCTCCTTTCAACCAAAAAGATGGCTGCCCTTAATGAAATCAAATATTTGCCTGTCCTTTTAAAATAGGGTGGATAAGAGATTATATTACCTATCTATTTTAACCACTTAAGGACCGCAGTCTTTTCACCCCTTAAGGACCAGAGCCTATTTTCCATTCAGACCACTGCAGCTTTAATGGTTTATTGCTCAGTCATACAAGCTACCATCTAAATGAATTTTACCTCCTTTTCTTGTCACTAATACAGCTTTCTTTTGGTGCTATTTGATTGCTGCTGCGATTTTTACTTTTTATTATATTCATCAAAAAAGACATGAATTTTGGCAAAAAAATGATTTTTTTAACTTTCTGTGCTGACATTTTTCAAATAAAGTAAAATTTCTGTATACATGCAGCTGGAAAAATGTGGACAAACATGTTTTTGATTAAAAAAAAACACATTCAGTGTATATTTATTGGTTTGGGTAAAAGTTATAGCGTTTACAAACTATGGTGCGAAAATTGAATTTTCCCACTTTGAAGCATCTCTCTCATTTCTGAGCACCTGTCAGGTTTCATGAGGTGCTAGAATTCCAGGATAGTATAAATACCCCCCAAATGACCCCATTTTGGAAAGAAGACACCCCAAAGTATTCACTAAGAGGCATGGTGAGTTCATAGAAGATTTTATCTTTTGTCAAAAGTTAGCGGAAAATGACACTTTGTGACAAAAAAAATAAATAAAAAAAAGTTTCCATTTCTGCTAACTGGTGACAAAAAAAAAAAATGAAATCTGCCACAGACTCACCATGCCCCTCTCTGAATACCTTGAAGTGTCTAGTTTCCAAAATGGGGTCATTTGTGGGGTGTGTTTACTGTCCTGGCATTTTGGGGGGTGCTAAATTGTAAGCACCCCTGTAAAGCCTAAAGGTGCTCATAGGACTTTGGGCCCCTTAGCGCACCTAGGCTGCAAAAGAAATGTCACACATGTGGTATCGCCTTACTCAGGAGAAATAGTATAATGTGTTTTGGGGTGTATTTTTACACATACCCATGATGGGTGGGAGAAATATCTCTGTAAATGAGATTTCTTTTGATTTTTTTTACACACAATTGTCCATTTACAGCGATATTTCTCCCACCCAGCATGGGTATGTGTAAAAATACACCCCAAAACACATTATACTACTTCTCCTGAGTACGGCGATACCACATGTGTGACACTTTTTTGCACCCTAACTGCGCTAAGGGGCCCAAAGTCCTATGAGTACCTTTAGGATTTCACAGGTCATTTTGAGGCATTTATTTTCTAGACTACTCCTCACGGTTTAGGGCCCCTAAAATGCCAGGACAGTATAGGAACCCTACAAGTGACCCCATTTTAGAAAGAAGACACCCCAAGGTATTCCGTTAGTAGTATGGGGAGTTCATAGAAGATTTCATTTTTTTTTTCACAAGTTAGCGGAAATTGATTTTTATTGTTTTTTTCACAAAGTGTCATTTTCCACTAACTTGTGACAAAAAATAAAATCGTCTATGAATTCCCCATACACCTAATTGAATACCTTGGGGTGTCTTCTTTCTAAAATGGGGTCACTTGTGGGGTTCCTATAATGCCCTGGCATTTTAGGGGCCCTAAACCGTGAGGAGTAGTCTAGAAACCAAATGCCTCAAAATGACCTGTGAAATTCTAAAGGTACTCATAGGACGTTGGGCCTCTTAGCGCACCTAGGTTGCAAAAAAGTGTCACACATGTGGTATCGCCGTACTCAGGAGAAGTAGTATAATGTGTTTTGGGGTGTATTTTTACACATACCCATGCTGGGTGGGAGAAATATCTCTGTAAATTAAAATGTTTTGATTTTTTTTACACACAATTGTCCCTTTACAGAGAGATTTCTCCCACCCAGCATGGGTATGTGTAAAAATACACCCCAAAACACATTATACTACTTCTCCTGAGTACGGCGATATCACATGTGTGACACTTTTTTGCAGCCTAGGTGCGCTATGGGGCCCAACGTCCTATTCACAGGTCATTTTGAGGCATTTGGTTTCTAGGCTACTCCTCACGGTTTAGGGCCCCTAAAATGCCAGGGCAGTATAGAAACCCCACAAGTGACCTCATTTTAGAAAGAAGACACCCCAAGGTATTCCGTTAGGTGTATGGTGAGTTCATAGAAGATTTTATTTTTTGTCACAAGTTAGTGGAAAGTGACACTTTGTGAAAAAAAACAATACAAATCAATTTCCGCTAACTTTTGACAAAAAATAAAATCTTCTATGAACTCGTCATACACCTAACGGAATACCTTGGGGTGTCTTCTTTCTAAAATGGGGTCACTTGTGGTGTTCCTATACTGCCCTGGCATTTTAGGGGCCCAAAACCACGAGGAGTAGTCTGGAAACCAAATGCCTCAAAATGACTGTTCAGGGGTATATGCATCTGCAAATTTTGATGACAGGTGGTCTATGAGGGGCCGAATTTTGTGGAACCGGTCATAAGCAGGGTGGCTTCTTAGATGACAGGTTGTATTGGCACTGAAGTGCAGGAATGTTCTCAAATCGTGACCTGGACATGGCAATTAAGTCGTACCAGCAGTGATCAGACAAAAAAATTCTGTCACTGCGGTGGGGCGGGTGAGGGTTTGGCCGGGTGATCAGAAGCCCGCAGGGGGCATATTAGGGCCTGATCTGATGGGTAGCAGTGACAGGTTCTAGGGAGGATATGAGGGTGTGGGGGGGAGTGTTCAGGAGCCCCCAGGGGGCAGTTTAGGACCTAATCTAAAAAATAGCGTTGAGATAGTGACAGGGAGTGATTAATGGGTGATTAGGGGGGTGATTGGGTGCAAACAGGTGTCTGAGGGGTGGGCAGGGGGGTCCGATGGGTGCAGTGGGCGATCAGGGGGCAGGATCAGTGTGCTTGGGTACTTACTAGGAGGGCTGCAACCTGCCCTGGTGGTCCCTCAATCACTGGGACCACCAGGGCAGGAGGCAGCCTGTATAATACGCTTTGTATACATTACAAAGCGTATTATCCGCTTTACATGCGGCAGATCGGGGGTTAACAACCCGCCGCCACTGCTAATTGGCTGGCGGGTTGACGTCGCGGGTGGGCACATCCAGCGTGCAATCCCCGGCCAGCTAGTCCGCAACGAGCCGCCGCCGATCGGCGTATTGCGGTCGTTGCGGGCTCCACTTTGCCGCCGCCCCTAGGTAGGGGCGGTCGGCAAGTGGTTAAAATCACAATGCAGTAAAATATATAGATCTATATATATATAGATATATCGATATATATATATATATATAGATAGATATATATATATATAGATATATATATATATATATATATATATATACATATATATATATATAGATATAGATATATCGATATATATAGATATATCGATATATATATATATATATATATATATATAGATAGATAGATAGATAGATAGATAGATAGATAGATAGATAGATCTATAGATAGATAGATCTATAGCTAGATAGATCTATAGATAGATAGATCTATATATATATATAGATAGATTTATATATATATATATATATATATATATATATATAGATAGATAGATCTATATATATAGATAGATCTATATATATATATATATAGATAGATCTATATATATATATATATAGATAGATCTATATATATATATATATATATATATATATATATATATATATATATATATATATATATATATATATATATATATATATATATGTATATAGATAGATCTATATATATATATATATATATATATATATATATATATATATATATATATATATATAGATCTATATATATATATATATATATATATAGATAGATCTATATATATATAGATAGATCTATATATATATATATATATATATATATATATATATATAGATATATCTATATATAGGTGGTTGGGAGGGGATCAAGGGATACATGGGGGGGGGGAGTGCTGGATAAAAAAAAGTTTATTTTTACACTAAAATCGCACAGCCTGTCACGGCTGCAGGCTGTGCGTCTCTCCCTGTCACACAAGATCCACAGTGACAGGGAGAGGGAGGCGGAGAGGGAGGCGGAACGGCAACTATGTTGCCTTTCGGAGGGTGATCGCTGTGATTGGCTCACAGCGATCACACGGCAGGGAGCCAATCAGTGACGGCTCCTGCCGATACCCGGAAGCCTTAGCTGTCATAAGACAGCTAAGTGCAGCCGGTTCGGTGCGCGCGATCGCGGCGGGGAGCGGCGGCGCCGGTGATAGAGATCTACGCCCTGCCAGCCAGTAGCCCATCAAAACAGGGCGTAGATCTCTATCACCTCGGTCCTTAAGTGGTTAATTAACATAACTAATGTAACTTATTGACAGTATGTTTGTTTAGGCTGAAGTTCCTCTTTAAGGCTGGGTCACACTGTCACTAAAAGCAGTTCGTTTCTGAAATTGGAAGGCTAGGTATAGGATCCACTCACACATGTCCACGGCGAACATTTCTGTTCAGGTGCAAAACTAGAGGGGGGCCGCTCCTGCGATTTCCGGAGAGCCCAGAGCTGTGGGGCCCCCCAACTACCAGCCTTCCCTTCCTCAGATACAGGGGACTATCCTTCAGATCTGGTGTTTTTGTGTCTACAATTGTTATGGGTGCAAAGATCACGATGGCAACACTTGTTTTATAACTCTTGTGAGATGGGCCCCCAGGCTGTGAAGAGCAAAAAAAAAGGAAGGGTTGTGAACATTGGGGGCCATCAAAGTTTTGCTGGGGGGGGGGGGGGGGGGCGACGACACAAATTGAATTTGTAGTTACGCAACTGCATCTGTTCCTTCAGTTTTGAGGGGGGGGGGCAATTTTCAGTGTTTGCCATAGGCTCCATATTACCCAGATACACCCCTGTCTACAGTGTGAACTGAAGGTGAATGGTGACACACCCAAAGTATAAAGTATACTAACACTCATTTGGGACTGCAGGCTCTAGCCCACATGTCAGGAACCTTTTTGACTGAGAGAACCATAAACACAGCATATTATAAAATGTATTTCCGTGAGAGCCATTCAGTATGTTTCAAACTGGGACAGTGCGCATGTGCAGCTAAGGGCTCATGTCCCTGTTGCTGTGATGTGTATACAGTTGATCCTCCAGGTAGCGGAAGTGTCAGACACGTCTTCAGCTTCTCTTGGGTTTCAGCAACATCAGCAATTTCCCCGAGAGCCAGCCAGGAGAAATACCGACTAACAGCTTGTACAATTAGCTAGCTGACTTGGGGGTTGATTCACTTTGTAGGACGAGATCCCTGCACTTTGGCCCAATAGGCTGTCTGTCAAGCGACAGGCAGCCTATTGGGCTAATCAAAGTGCAGTGATCTTGTCCTACAACGTAATTGGACCTGACAGGGTCCAGAGTGGGACAATTGAAGCGGCCGTTAGTTTTGGGGGGAGCGGGAGTAAATTAGTAGTGCATGCTACAGCAGTAGCGTGCCTACTTTGAAAATTTTACTTGCGCTGCCACGCTAAGCTGTGCTGCTTGAGCAGTGTAGCTTAGTTAATCAACCCCTAACTGTGAGCCAGATGTAGCCATCAAAAGAGCCACATCTGACTCCCGAGCCATAGGTTCCCTACCCCTGCTCTTTAAGCGGATCCGAGACGAAAAACTAACATAACAAGTATCTTGTCTATATATCGTATATAAAGTTTAGATAGTTTACACAGCAAATCTAGCTGCAAACAGCTTGAACAGTTTATGATTATTTATTCCTGTTCTTGTCACATTACACACAGGCAAGCTGATCTGTATCTCTAGCCCTCAGCCTGTGAAAACTTCACTCCCCTCTCCACCTCCCTCTGCCTCTGAAATCTCTGACTAGTAGCCTCCTCCTCCACCTGCCCAGACTGAGCTCCCATAAGCCCTTGCTACAGAGCAAGAGTGCCAAAGCACTCTGGAGAAGCTGTGGGCCAGGCTTGTTTAGTTTATAGGGAATTAGGCCTCGTTCACATCTACCTAGCGCAGATGGCCGTGCGATCCGAATGCAACGCATACCATCGCACGCCATCTGCACCCCTGCACGCTGCGCTGCTGATCCCATCCATTGACAGTGATGAGATCAGCTCTGCGCTTCTGGGCAAAATGCAGGCAGCAGTACGCAAGTGCTTCCTAGCGCATCGTACTGCTGCGCAGCGCAGTAGATGTGAACTGTAGAAGGGGTGTCTATGCCCTTCTGCCGTTCCTGCGTTTCAGCACATCATACGCACTTCCAAATACGCACAGAAGCGCATATGATGTGAACGAGGCCTTGGAGTATTAACCTCCTTGGCGGTAAGCCGCCGGAGGGTGCCGCTCAGGCCCTGCTGGGCCGATTTGTTTAATTTTTTTTTTTGCTGGACGCAGCTAGCACTTTGCTAGCTGCGCCAGCACCCCGATCGCCGCCGCCGCGCGCCCGATCGCCGCTATCCGGTGCGGTGCGCCCCCCCCCCCCGGAGGGGGAAGCCCTCCAGGAAATCCCGTTCTTTGAAAGGGATTTCCTGATCGGAGATCGCCGAAGGCGATCGAAGAGGGCGGGGGGATGCCGCTGAGCAGCGGCTATCATGTAGCGAGCCCTGGGCTCGCTACATGATATAGAAAAAAAAAAAAAAAAAAAACCGGCTGCGCTCCCTCCTGGCGGATTTTTTTATACCGCCAGGAGGGTTAAAAAAAAGCAAAAAAAAGTATTTGGCTTGAGGAATGCCCAATAAACTATATGAAAGGAACACAATTATGCAATGAGTAAAAGTTTATCTCGGATGCACTTTAAAGACCAGAGCCTTTTTTCAATTCACTTTTTCATGAGCACTGAGATTGGCTCACAGTGATCAGGGGGTCAGAAGCCAGTAAAAAAGCCAATGAAAACGCCCCCTGTCCCATGTATGAAAAGACACCTGAGTTCTGTGCCAGCGGGGACACACGAGTCTCATGCACAGGATCCGTCGGCATTAAAACTGTGAAAACATTAGGTTTAGGCAGCCACAAGTTTTAACCTTCAATGGTCCCGAACCAGATAAAAGCTACTAAGAGTCAAACTACTGAAAGAAGAATTTGAACTCAATAACCTGACCACCCCCAAAATTCAACTAAAAACCTTTGGAGCCAGAGCTTTCTGTCATGCTGCCCCTACCCTGTGGAATCCCTTGCCACACTTAATCAAGACAGCTCCAACCCTGGACATATTTAAATCAAAACTGAGAAGCCACCTGTTTAGCCTGGTATTTATGATGACATAACTTTTCCCCTTGTACACATCACTATGTACTGACCTGAGACAAGCTTATGCGCTTTGGGTCCTACGGGAGAAAAGCGCTTTATGCATGTTTCATTGTTGTTGTTGAAGAGCAGTGCAATTACAGCTGGGGAAGTCCTTGACATTCTCATAGAACACAAAAGAGCCTTGAGAGCTGTGAGTTCCATCTGGATCACAACACAGCCTTTATTGGGGAGGGAAGGAAGGATTCTGAACACAGCCTAATTAGTTTTCTCAGCTTTAGCCTCACTTGTGACTAAAGAGGAAAGTTCTGTAACGGCTCATTCCTCACATTTTCAACATGTGAACATTTTTGGCTTATGGGTGTGAATAGCAAGCGATTCTGTCAAATAACGAGCTAATCTGCTAGTATCATAAAGGCTCATACACACGTCGGATTTTTCCAAACGACCGGTCGTTTGGACGTTTGAACATCCGGTCGTTTGGACTTCAAATCGGGCGTGTGTATGGTCGGTCGTTCACCTGATAAGACTGGTTTTGAACGATCCACCAAGTGGATCCGTCAAAAACAGTCTTATCAGGTGAACGGCCGACTGTACACACGCCCGATTTGACGTCCAGACGACCGGATGTTCAAACGTCCAAATGACCGGTCGTTTTGAAAAATCTGACGTGTGTATGTACCTTAAAGAGACTCCGTAACAAAAATTGCATCCTGTTTTTTATCATCCTACAAGTTCCAAAAGCTATTCTAATGTGTTCTGGCTAACTGCAGCACTTTATACTATCACTGTCTCTGTAATAAATCAATGTATCTTTCCCCTGTCAGACTTGTCGGCCTGTGTCTGGAAGGCTGCCAAGTTCTTCAGTGTTGTGGTTCTGCTATGAACTCACAATTCCAGGCCCCTCTCTGCACACTGCCTGTGTGTTATTTAGATTAGAGCAGCTTCTCTCTTATCTTTTACAAGCTGGATAAATCATCCTCTGAGCTGGCTGGGCTTTCACACACTGAAGAATTACAGACAAGGGCAAAGCTGTTTGCAGGAAGAAACGAGCAGCCTGAAACTTCAGTGCATGGGGGAAAGAAACACACAAATGATCTCTTGAGATTCAAAAGGAATGCTGTATACAGCCTGCTTGTGTATGGATGTATTTTTCTATGTGTGGACAAACTGTACATCAACCTACTTCCTGTTTTGGTGGCCATTTTGTTTGTTTACAAACAAACTTTTTAAAACTGTTTTTAACCACTTTTAATGCGGCGAGGAGCGGCGAAATTGTGACAGAGGGTAATAGGAGATGTCCCCTAACGCACTGGTATGTTTACTTTTGAGCGATTTTAACAATACAGATTCTCTTTAAGCTGGATACGAGGGAAATTCCAGTGAGAAATAAGTATATTCCAGATTTTTATAGTGGGGAAGGGGGATAGAACCTCTTATGGGTTTGCACTGGTGCCTGCTTGAGAATTCCAAATTATTTTTTAAAAAACTAGCCCAAATAGAGCACCAGACTGGTTTAAGAATAATCAATCTTTATTGAAAAAATGCACATCTATAAAACCTATCAATAAAGTCTATATAAATTAATCTACATCCCTCACTCCATCATAAGCAACAAAACAATAACAGCTGTGCCATTGGTCAAAACCCTAAATACAGAACAGATTGGGCTTGATTCACTAAGACAAATAGCATGCCTTATCAAAATTAGCATGCCTTATCAAAGTTAACACACCTTATCAGAGTAGCATAGCGAACTTATGCCTGCTACTTGGCAATGACGAGAGCTCCACTTGTCCTGTCCTGAGCCCCTGTGGGTTCGTAGCGCTTGCTATGCTACTCTGATAAGGCATGTTAATTTTGATAAGGCGTGCTAACTTTGATAAGGCGTGCTATTTGTCTTAGTGAATCAAGCTCATTGGCTTCTGTAGTACGAAATAAAGTGCATAGTGCTAAGCACATACATTCAAATGCATGCCCATCTTTAAAGTGCATGAGGAGCAATGCTGGGCAGCAACAATAGTGATAAATAGACCAATGGGAAGGAATTAAAGTTGTATTGTGAATAAAATTTGCTGTGCCAGGCACTCATGGGTTGAAGGACAACTAAAGCAAGAGGGATATGGCTGCCACATGTATTTCCTTGTAAGCAATACCAGTTGCCTGGCTATCCTGCTGATACTTTGCCGCCAATACTTTTGGCCTAAGACCCTGAACAAGCATGCAGCAGATCAGGCAACTGGTATTGTTTAAAAGGAAATGAATATGTCCTTCTAAATATTCTTCTCACTTCAGCTGTCCTTTAAGCACAGTGCAGTGCATAAAAAGGAGAAAACAAGTAAAATAAAGTGCTGATGTGATGAGAAAGAGGATCACCGAGCCCAAGCCTAAGCGTAAGAAACACCAGCAAAACAGATCTCTTTTACAACATTTTAGAGAAACTATGAGGCCTTCTGCTTTCCCAGACTGAACATGAGCTTGCCAATGTGCCGTGTAGGCTGTCTCCCAAGCTCAATCATCTGATTGGAGCCTGAGCAAAGATGCTTCTAGCTCCCTCTCTTCTGTGCCCAAGCTCTAGTTCCTGTAGGATTATGGAGAAATTGCTTGAAGGGCATAACTATGGGGGGCAGCCCTTGCGACACCACAGCTGTTGGGGACCCCAACTACTAACTATCCCTTCCTCCAATACAGGGGTCCATCCCCCAGATCAGGTGTTTTTGTGGCTACACTTGTTATGGCTGTGAAGATCATGATGACCACGCTTGTTTTATGACCCTTGTAAGATGGGCCCTCAGGCCGTGAAGAACACCAAGGAGAGGCAAGGGAAGGGTTGTAAACATTTGGTGGGGGGCCTATCAAAGGTTTGCTGGGGGGGAGGGGCATGAGCTGTGCTTAGGGGCAAGCAATCAGAATCGTTCCTGAAACCTGATTAGTAGTTTGAACAAAGGCTCTCTTTTTGTGGCATTTTTCTTGTTCTGGCTACACCAGTTTTTTTCTGTTTGGCTTGTCAAGGACTTCCCTTCTGCGAGACATCCTGGCATCAAATGCCCCCTTTGCTTGTCATGGTCAATAGGGCACTCTCAATGTCTGCAGTGTGGAGGATTTGTCTATAAAGTCTGCCCTCATATTCAAGGTTTCACGGGGATACCACTGCAATACAATGAGGGTGGAATCTCCCAGACTGCATGTACCCCCCACTGCATACCCTCGCCTGGGGCAACCTGTAGCTAACTAATTCTGTGGTCACTACAAGGTCCCTTTAAAGGTGTAATGCTATCATTTGTTTTCTGTAACTGCTGTGTGGCTAGTAGAATATGTGTGAATTGTACTAAGAGCATTTCTTCTTTAAAAATTCTGTATGTTCTATCTTTCTGTTTGCTTTATAATACAGTAATCAAAAGAGCAAGATATGCACAACAGTGATAGACCCAAATAATGAGTCAGCGTACTAGAACATTCTGCTACAAGAAAGGAGGGGCTTGTCTTTACTTTTCAGTTGGCTTTGTAATCTCATTAACGTTATTTCCATATGACCAGGATGCATACTAGCTCTGTCACAAAAGCCTTGACATTACTAAGCTATTCTCTCTGTCAATTATTGTGCCAGTCTCCTCTGGTTTGCAAACAGTAAAAAAATTGATCTGTTTCTCACTGAAGAACATAAAGCTATGTAAATACAATTAGGTCCATAAATATTTGGACAGAGACAATTTTTTCTAATTTTGGTTCTGTACATTACCACAATGATTTTTATGTGAAACAACTCAGATGCAGTTGTAGCACAGACTTTTAGCTTTAAAGAGGAGCTGTCAGCCATACTATCTCAGAAAAAAGACATATATAAGTAGATAAATACTTGCTCTACTACTTACATAACATATGTATTGCACTGTCCACATTTTGATTTCAGTGAGTTTTATATAGTTAATAAAGAGAATCCTGTTTCTGTGAGTTTCCATGTTAGAATCCCTGTGTCTGAAGCCAATCCTGAAGTCATTTCCTCCCTTGCTCTGTTTCCTCTCATCTGCCTGATTGTGTATGAGAAAACGCGGAAAAGCCGCTGCGTGTATTCCGCGTCCCAACGCGGCGGTTTGCACGCGTAGGCCTACATCCACTAGTATGGCTGAACGCGGAGAAACCGCCGCATGCTCTGATAGCGGTGCGGACGGTTCCGCGTCCAGCGCGGCGGGTGCTTTACAACACATGTCTGGTGTGGCTGGGACTGATAGTCCACACAGGTTCAGGAGGACGCGCGCGCGCTGAGAGGCAGAACTTTTATGACAGCCAGAAGGGAGTCAGCTGACCAAGCCGGTCAGCTGACGATTCAACCAGTTCCCATTGGTTCAGCACTTAGGGTAGGCGCTGGAGAGCGCTTTTACTATATATACTGGGTGCTGGTCATTCTCTGGTTGTCTGCCGTTGCGATCACTACGTGGAAGCACTCAGACCTTTTTGTAAGATACTGTGTTACCATTCTGTTATACTTGAGACTAGTTCCAGGGTGTTGATGATCAAGGACCTCACACCCAAGATTAGGAATCTGTTACCATTCTGTTATACTTCAGACTAGTTCCAGGGTGTTGATGATCAAGGACCTCACACCCAAGATTAGGAATCTGTGTTACCATTCTGTTATACTTCAGACTAGTTCCAGGGTGTTGATAATCAAGGACCTCACACCCAAGATTAGGAATCTGAGTTACCATTCTGTTATATACCAGACTAGTTCCAGGGTGTTGATGATCACGGAGCTCACACCCAAGATTAGGCATTGTTTATTATCTGTTATGACTTTCTGCTTTCCTGACTACTCTTCTGATCACTGATTCGGTACTTCGCTATATCTGATACTCTGTTGCCAAACCCTGCGTTCCTTTGGATTACCGAACCAGCCTTCTGTCTGTGTACTTTATCTGTCTGTGTGTTGCCGACCTGGCTTGTCCGACCTCGAGAACTATCTCCCAGTTAGGAGATAGTTCACAGATCAGTTAGTGACACCTTCCTTGGTGTCACTCACGCTCTGGCCCTTCCTACCCCCAGCCTGACTCCTCCCTTCGGGAGAGTCTCTGGCCACTGGAAGGAACTTGTTCTCTTGTGCAGTATTCCTTACTGCTTTTGCACCTGTACTTCAGGTATTGTCCTCAAAGTATTACTGTTGCACCCAAACACTCGTACCTCAGGTGTCCAGAGGTTAGTGATATATCTGATTATCGGTGATACTGCAGATCATCAATAATCGGGTATATCTGTATTTTTGGTGATACTGCAGATCGCCAATAATCAGATCCTCTCTGTTACACCGATCGTTACATTGTGTATGTATGTATGTATGCCCCCTCTCATCTTCAGGCACTCCCACACAGCTTTGCAGCTGCGTGCATCCTCACAAATCATTGTGTGACTTTGCAGACCTGGTTTATTTGTATGGATCGGATTTCAGCTGAGTCACTTTCTCAGCTTCTCAGCACAAAAAATATTGGCCAATCAGAGAGGAACAGAAGTGTGGGAGGGGAAACCAGGAGTGAAATAAACTTCAGCCAATCAGGCTGCATTAGTTATGTGTAATGATCTGCGGGCGATTTTCAGCCAGCGCACACCATGTGCACTGAAGCAGAAGGAAATGTAATAATTCGCGGGCGATTTCCAGCAGGAAATCGCCACAGTCACAGAAACAGAGCACCCAGTATAACTTTGCAGAGGAAAATTCCAACCGGCAGATGGAGCTGTGGAGTGCAGAGGAATAAACCCTCTGCACAGCCACAGATGCCAGATAGGAATTGCATGATTAGCAAGATAGAACAGCAAAGGAGAATTCCAACCAGCAGATGGAACTGCGGAGTACAGAGGAACAAGTCCCCTGTACTTTCACAGATGCCAGATTGGAATTGCCCGACTAATGTAATGATCTGTGTGTAATGTGCGCTGAAGCAGATGGAAGTCGCCACAGTCACAAAAGCAACAAATCAGAAGAAAGAAAAAACACAGACAGACAATATGAATGTCTACCAATCTAGTCGCCACCCCGCGACGGTAGACATATCACATCATAACAGGCCAGAATGTGAAAGCTAATCGCAAGAGAGGCGATTGCCATCAGCGACACAAGACTGAGCAAAGACAGAGCGTGAACGGAATAAAGAAGACACAGCAAATAACCACAATCTGAACGCTAAGAAAAATAACAAAGAACTCGCTTAACGCGGTCCCCGCACGATATGTGCAACAGAGACAAGCGCGTTTACGCTACGGCCACCACACGTTAAGCGCAACAGTGGCAAAACGTACCAACCCTAACTAACGAATGAACACAGAAAATGATGACAGACAAATAACGCAAACGCTTGCTAATCGGTTGCCTCACACTAGACAACAGCAAGTGTTCGTGCCAGACGAGACTGACTGAAGGAGTAACCAATAGCAACCGCAGCTAAGGTTATACTCCAAGAGTGAGACAAGGGAGATCCACCGCCTCTACCGCTAGGGCGAATGCCATCTAGGAGCGAGACCAAACGATTCACTGTCAGCCACTGCAGGTGACAGTATAATCGCAAGGACAAGACAATACAGCCAGGAATTAACATAGTTAGATAGTTACATAGTTATTTTGGTTGAAAAAAGACATACGTCCAGTACAAATAAAACAGAACCTGACCGTACTATAAGAAGTGCACTCCCCAATAATTACTACACTAGACTATTCGCACAAGATACAAAAAGGTTAAGGCTCCAAGGTAAGTTTCCCTAATCAGAAAACTATGTCGAGCAAGGCATTCTGGGAGGAAGTGACATTTATACTAGAAAGTTAACCCTCAAAGGAAGCAGACAAGCAATCTGCATGACAAGTAGATGCAAATCAGTCAGGCTTGCAAACTGGCAAAAAGGACTCCTTTCCCTGGACTGAACCACGCAAGCAGCATAGGAAACAAGCAGTCCAGGGAAACAAGTCCAGCAGAGCGGATCCTGACATTACTGTATGTATGAGGGGAAAAGGGGAGGAAAAAAAACAGCATGCACTGCAACGTCTCTTTGCGGTAGATGTACCAAATAAGAGCCAGGGGACCTGGTAAATGATATTCTATTGAGAAGAAAATTAAGATTTTTAACTTTTGGATTGCCTGATTGGCATCCTTATTATTTGTTTACCATATAAAAATAGAGAATTGCTTTTGATTTTACGCCTAACAGTTACTCTTTAAAGGAACACTATTGCGAAAAATTGTGAAATTTAAAATACATGAAAACCCATAAATAAAAAGCAAATTTCTTCAAGAGTAAAATGTGCTATAAATGACTTTTCTCCTATGTTGCTGTCGCTTACAGTAGGTAGTAGAAATGTGACGGAACTGACTGGTTTTGAATTAGCCCATCTCCTCATGGAGGATTTTCAGGGTTTACTTCATTTTCAAAAGTAATTAATGAATGGTAGCTAGTCAGTTCAACTGCCAGAATAGTGTGGAAACAGGTAGGTGTGTGTGTAGCCCCCCCCCCACTACACACACATTCACACACGCACCTACCTGTTTCCACACTACTCTGGCAGTTGAACTGACTATACAAAGATGTTGCCCCCCGGGCAACATCTTTGTATAGATCCTTTCAAGGGACTGCTTTTGTAAAGAATAAATGAAATACTGAGAATCCCCCATGAAAAGATGGACTAGTCAAATACCTGTCAGTTCTGTCAGATTTTTACTAACTACTGTAAATGAGAGCAACACAGGAGAAAAGTAGTTTATAGCTCTTTTTACCCTGGAAGAAACATACTTCTTATTGGTATGTGCTTACATGTATTTTTAATTTTAAAATGTTTTGTGATAGTGGTCCTTCAATTCATTGGGGTGAAGAAAAAAAATGATTGCATAAAAATTTGAGGCAGCTAACGCATTTCTTGAACACATTCCCATAATATCAGGGGCTCAAAATTAAATGGACAAATTAAATAACCGGAAATAAAATGTTAAATTCTAATACTTGGTTAAATACCCCTTGCTTGCAATGACAGGCTGAAGCGTTGTCATGGATGACAAATGTCATGGAGTCATTTGGAACAGTCATTACATAATGTTGAGTGACAATGAGGACTATGATTATAGGTCTGTCAGTAAAAGGAATAAGGTACAGGCATGTTTTTCTCCAAAGCAATAAATATTCATTCATTCATAAATGCTTCTGAGTCATGCTGCACACACTTTGCATGCACACCCCCTTTCTGGCTACCGAAACGGGGGCACTCTGGCTACCAAAATGGGGCTCTATGGCTACCTACAAAGGGGCTCTCTTGTTGCTTAAATGAGGGTTATCTGGCTACCTACACGGTGGGCTCCCTGACTACCTACAAGGGGGGGCTCTCTGGCTACCTGTACTGGGGTGTTTCTTATACTGGGGGAGGGGCTGCATGTGGCTATCTAATACTGGGGGCTCTTGTGGCCACCTATAGTGGGTGGCTGCATCGAGCATAGTACGGGGAATCCTCTAGCAACCTACACACTATATCTGGCTAGCTAATATTGGGGGCCACTAGCTAGCTACTATAATGGGGGCGACTTAATACTGGAAGACACCTCTGGCTACTGCATTGCAATAGTGTGCCCGAGACTATGGGGGAAGGAGGGGCACAATTTATACACCCTCGCCCTGCGAGCTCTACGGCCTGGTTCCCATATCTCCTAAAACCAGCTCTGGATAGATTATAGATGGATGGCGGACAGGTCATTTCTGTTTTCCCATAAGGGATGAATTCTCTTTCCTGTAACTCGGTCCAAATGACAAGAGAATGATGTTGTTATTTCATTTGTAGTCTTTTTGAGAATTCTGCGGTCTGTGGGATGAGTGAAAGTTAAACAAAGCTGCTATTATAATCAGCACTTAAGCAGCTTTCACTTTAACAGCACAGCTCAGCAATTGTTATTGTTGTTATTAACTCCTTTCTTTTTCACGTTTCCTGCATTAGATCAGACTTTTGCTTCCACATGAAGTATTTTCTTTCTACATGTTAAGGGGAATTTCAACCAGTCAATCTGATTCATAGATTTACAAAGGCAGCAGCTGGTGAATAAAGCACACAAGGTCTAAGCTAGAGTCACCCGTGTCGGAATGTTTGCACAGCATTTCTATTGCCTCCAGTTCCAATAAAAAACAAATGACTTTGCCTTTATATGGACACTTTACCACAAATTAGATATGAACTCTGAATGCAGCAATGTTGGCCACCAGTCCCCGATTTACATCACAGGAGCCTATAGGCACAGATGTTCTGGCACTTCATCCTCCATGAACCTACAAACCCCTGCTGAACTGCACCACTAGTGTGCTGGCTGGCTCAGCTGTCTCTTCTCCCTTACTTACCTTGCCCGTCATAAGTAGCTACAGGTTTCCTTTAGCATTAGGTAGCCAGAAGTACTATTAAGTAGCTAGTGGTGCCCCCAACTGATGGGAGATCTCGTCAGTGGAATGCCAAGAACTGGGTGAGTAACCTCTCATTTATACTCTGCTCATGACTCTACATAGGAAGGGACGGAGGCGCTCGGAGAGGGCAGAGAGCTGCTTTTCCATCATCAGGCACCTGTAGGCAGGTGCCTACAGTGCCTTATGGTAAATCCGGCTCTGCCTGGCACAATCTGCTACAATACATTACTGATATGGATATAAACTTAAAAAGGAAATGATCAGAAGAACTACCTTTTTCCATTTCAGAAGTTCTGGTCACATGACCACCCCAGCTTCTTCCCCCATATATACCCTTTCATTGGCAAGCAAAATACATCATCATATAGTTGTGCTCATAGGTTTACATACCCTGGCAGAATTTAAAGGCTATTAAAGGTAACGATCTTCACCTGAGATCTGTTTGCTTGTAATAAGTGGGCATGTATAAAACGTCAATGAGTTTCTGGACTCCTGACAGACCATTGCATATTTCATCCAGTCCTGCACTGATGTGTTTTTGGATTCTAAATCATGAGGAAAGCAAAAGAAATGTCAAAGGATCCCTGGGAAATGAGTGCTATGAGTGCTGTGATTACAGCGCAGGAGATTTGGGTGCAGCCGTCGCCACCAGAGGCCATAATAGGAATTATGGCTATAGCGGTGCACAGTCAGTAACTTCGGGGCCGTCAGAAGATGGAGCTGAAGTTGCTTCTAAAACACTGTAATTCGCCTTCCAGCAATAGCTGGAAGGCGAATTACATTATTCCCCACTATCCACATGGACCTGGAGGGGGAATAGTATTTAATGCCACCAGTAACTTGTGCAGCAGCAGGATAAGCCGTACCGGCTGTACCCTGCGCCCAAGTCTCCCGGCGGCCAATTCACATGTATGCCTGGGAGAAGGTGGTTGAGCTCTATAAAACAGGAAAAGGATACAAGAAAATATCTAAGAAATTGAGAATGCCAATCAGCAGAGTTGAAACTTGATTAAGAAATGGAAAAGTATGAGTTCTGTTGAAACCAAACCACAGCCAGGTAGATAAAATACAGTTTCAGCCACATCTGCCAGAAAAATCATTTGAAATGCAAGGAAAACCCCACAAATAACTTCAGGTGAAATACAGGACTCTCAGGAAAAATGTGGTGTGGCAGTTTCAAAATACACAATAAGGAGGCACTTGAAGAAAGATGGGCTGCATGGTTGAGTTGCCAGAAGAAAGCTATTACAACGCAAATGCCACAAAGTATCCCTCTTACAATAAGCCAAACAGCACAGAGACAAACCTCAAACCTTCTGGCGCAAAATCATCTGAAGTGATGAGACTAAAATTAAACTTTTTGGCCACAACCATGCAAAATGTTGGTGTGCTGTTGATGCAATACGCATTAGCAAAAAGATGGATGTGAACTAGGGCTTTAAATCTGTCACCATCTTTGAGTCCATCTCATTGTTGACTATACTGTATAAGTCTCTCTTCCTTCCTCTCCCTGTCTTTCAGAACCACACCCCCATTGGATCCACAGAGACAGCATTTTTGAAGCAGTGGGTAAGGTTAATCCCTGAGGAAGTTACACTTTCCTAATGACATACACCATGTAGGAACCACAATTCTCAAAGGGGTTGTGGCTCCCAACTGCCTGGAAAAGTGAAGAAATGAGGAGGGACCTACACACAGGGACGGACTGGGCCACCGGGAGCTCAGGAAAAAGCCCAGTAGGCCTTTTAATTAGTGACGTCAGGAATTAGTAAGTTGTTCCCCGCTCGCTGTCACTGCGCTACATTCTGGAGGGGGGGAGTGTGGAAGGGTTGGCCCCAGGTGAGGGGGGCCAGGCTGCCCCCCCGCTGGTCTGTGCCCGCTGATTCCCACTTCCAGGTTACTGGGGACACTACAGACCTGGCTAACTAAACTGGGGACACCTATAGACCTGCAAGCCTAATCTGGGGACACCAATAGCTAACTACCTATACTGGGAACACCTATAACTTGCTACCTATACCGGGGACACCTATAGACCTGACTAACTAAACTGGGGACACCTATAGACCTGGCTACCTAAACTGAGGACACCTATAGACCTGGCTACCTATACTGGGGACACCTATAGACCTGGCTACCTAAACTGGGGACACCTATAACTTGCTACCTATACTGGTAACACCTAACCTATACTGGGGACACCTATAACTTGCTTCCTATACTAGGGACACCTATAACTTGCTACCTATACTGGGGACACCTATAACTTGCTACCTATACTGGGGACACCTATAGCTAACTACCTATACTGAAAACACCTATAACTTGCTACCTATACTGGGGGCGCCTATAGCTAACTACCTATAATAGGGACATCTATGACTTGCTACCTATACTGGGAGCACCTATAGCTAAACTATACTGGGGACACCGATAATTGGCTACCTATGCTGGGCGCAACTATACTCAGGCTCTAGGCACTTCATATGACATTTTCCTCAGGCCCTGCATATTCTAAGGCCGCCCAGCATTGCAGGCAGTAGCACCCAGCAAAGCATCCAGCCCTACCCAGCTAGCACTGGCTACCTAATACTGATATACAGGGTGGGCCATTTATATGGATACACCTTATCTATGGATACACCCCTTATACCACAACATACCATCAATTTTTTTGTTCCAACAGTCTTGGAGGGATCTATCCAATGAGGGTTAGAGTCAGACCAATAAGTGGTTTTGTTTGTTAGCTTCACCATTAACATAAAATGGTGAATCCATATTAATGGCCATATTAAGGTGTATCCATATAAATGGCCAACCCTGTGTATATGGGCACTTGGCTACTTGATTCTGTTTTCTGGGGAACATGGCTACTTAATTTATGTATACAACAGGGCCCATTTGGCTACTAAATTATTTTATTTTGACGCACCAGACTATTTATTTTGTTCATTGTAAGGCACCTGACTACTTAATTATTTTATCTGGAGGTGTGTGACTACTTAATATTTTTATTGAGCGGCATTTGACTACTTGATGAATTATCACGAGGCATGTAACTACTTGATTATTTTATCTTAAGTTTTTCTGGTCAGACCCACTCTCTGTGAATAACACCGCTACTCATTTTGTGTATTTTTTTTTTCTGCGGTACGCTGCACGTGCTGCATGTGGCCATCTCCCTGTCATGGACTGTCCTCAGTAGAGCTCACAATCTATTCCCTACCATAGTCATAGTCTAATGTCCTGCGCAAAATTTCTAGAGAACATGCGTATGTGAGCCCAAAATGAGGGGGGGCAGGCTGAAACTTTTCTGGTGGACCTTAGTGTCTCAGTCCAACCCTGTCCACACAGTCAACATTAACCTGTTTTGGTTCCTGTACGTAGAAACTACGTCCAGGAACCATGCGCGCTACCACGCGCTCCCGCGGCCGATCGCGCGCGTGCACGCATGCTCCCGACCAGCGGTTCGTTAGCCAGGCAATCAGTGAATCGGGCTATGGTGCCCGATCACTGATTCCTCTCCACCGCTGAAAAAGCGACAGTGTAACGGGCACCGGGCCGTCACCAACTGAATGGGGCTCTGACGAATGCTTTCGCATCTCGAGACAGGGACGGCCACCAAACCCAACGGGATAGAAGTTCCTGGGTCTTTGCTTGTCCAGGATGACCAGCGGCCTTGTCGTCATGGAACTGTTGCAGTACCTTGTATCTCCACTGAGGCGGCACATAAATGCAGTCGACCGGCTTCCCAGGAGGAGCATTACCTTGAAAAGAAGAGAGAAGGCGTGTGAAATCTTCCTCTAGGAGAGGAACAGTCGCAGCAGCTGAGATACAGTTAGCAGGTATTATAGGCTCGGGGACCTGGCCCTCAGAATTCTCTGGACTAAAATAACGCGACAAGGCATCTGCCTTCACGTTCTTCGAACCTGGTTTGTATGTGATGGTGAATTTAAATCTGGAAAAGAATAACGCCCACCGGGCCTGTCTTGGGCTTAATCTCTTCGCTGACTCGATGTACTCCAGATTCTTGTGATCTGTGTACACCGTGACCGGATATGCTGCCCCCTCTAGCCACTGCCTCCACTCCTCGAGAGCCCACTTAACCCCCAACAACTCCCTGTTCCCGATATCGTAGTTCCGCTCAGCGGAAGAGAACTTCCTTGAAAGGAAAGCACAGGGATGCAATTTCTCGGGAGTGCCAGCATATTGAGAGAGAACCGCACCAACACCCAGCTCGGATGCGTCGACCTCCACTATAAAGGGCTGTGTAACATCTGGGTGCACTAGGACTGGTGCAGTGCAGAAGGCCTCTTTCAATGCCCTGAAAGCAAGTTGGGTCTGTGTGGACCACCGAGTAGGATCGGCCCCTTTCTTTGTTAAGTCTGTTAGAGGTGCCACTTTGAGAGAAAATCCTTGGATAAATCTCCTGTAAAAGTTAGCGAACCCCAGGAATCTTTGTAGAGCCCTCAAGTTGGTCGGTTGTGGCCAGTTGAGGACTGCCGAAACCTTAGCTGGGTCCATGGTTAGACCCGAACTGGAGATGATGTACCCCAGGAAGGGTACTTGGGATACCTCAAAGGCACATTTCTCGAGCTTGGCGTACAATTGGTGCTCTCTCAATTTCTGCAGCACGGCCCGGACGTGGTTTCGGTGCTCAGAGAGGGATGGGGAGTAAATCAGAATGTCATCCAGATAGACTATGACAAATCTCCCCAGAAAATCCCTGAAAACGTCATTTACAAACTCCTGGAAGACTGCAGGGGCATTACAAAGCCCGAAGGGCATCACCAGATACTCGTAATGCCCCTCGTGGGTGTTGAAGGCAGTCTTCCATTCGTCTCCCTGACGAATTCTGATGAGGTTATAGGCTCCCCGCAAGTCTAATTTAGTGAACACCCGAGCCCCCGAGATCTGCCCGAATAGGTCCTCAATTAGGGGTAAAGGATAGCGTTTTTTTACGGTGATTCTGTTCAGGCCCCTGTAGTCTATACAGGGTCGGAGACCCCCGTCCTTCTTCTCAACAAAGAAGAACCCCGCCCCCGCAGGAGAGGTGGAAGGTCGGAGGAACCCTTTACCTAAATTCTCCTGTATGTATTCCCGCATTGCCACCCTCTCAGGACCCGTCAGACTGTACAGATGGCCCCTTGGAGGCATTGCTCCTGGCAAAAGATCGATCGGACAGTCATACGGCCGATGTGGGGGCAGTTCATCTGCCGCCCGTGGGGAGAACACATCTGCAAACTGTCCATAGGCTTCGGGTACCTGCGGTGCCGTCAGCTGGGTGCTGAGGACGGGCAGACCCGCTAGACAGTTTTTATGACATGAATCAGACCAACTCACTAATTGCCCTGACTGCCAATCCAGAATGGGATTGTGCTGCCTTAGCCAGGGCGATCCCAATACCATTGGAGTAGACGGCATACTCAACAGGAAGAATGTAATCTTCTCTGAGTGCAGGACCCCTATTTTAAGATGTAGCTCCGGGGTTACCGCTATCGGGGTCAGTAATTGCAGCGGGGAGTCGTCAATGGCGGTGACTTGCATGGGCTTACTCAAAGGCAACGAGGGAATGTCTAATTTCCTGGCCAGTTCTACATCTAAGAAATTCCCTGCAGCCCCACTGTCCACAAAGGCTTGTCCCGTTATCCCCTTCCCCTTATCCTGCCAGTCGAGGCAAAAAGGTAGTAAGAATCGTGGCCCTTTAGGAGGAATTACCTGCCCGCCCAGATGAACTTCCTCAGATCCACCTAGGCATTGGAGTTTCCCGACTTCTTCTCTGGGCAGTTTCGGACCACATGTCCCGTTCCTCCACAGTAGAGGCACAGGCCCTGGGCACGTCTCCGTGATTTCTCTGCAGGAGAGAGCTTGGACGAACCAATCTGCATTGGTTCCTCTGAACTGTCAGGAGGAGTCCCTGTCTCCACCACCAGGGGAGTTGCACTGGTGGCCCCACTCCGTTCTAGCCGCCTTTGACGTAGCCGCCGATCAACCCTGATGGCTAGGGTGATGGCATCATCCAGTGTCACTGGGAGTGGATAATTGACCAGATGATCCTTAACTGTCTCCGTCAACCCGTGTATGAACTGGTCTAACAGAGCCGGATCGTTCCACCGGGAGACCACTGACCACCTCCTGAACTCGGAAGCATAAATCTCTGCAGAGTTCTTCCCCTGCCTAAGACCTCGGAGTTTATGGGAGGCCGTAGTAGTAACGTCTGGGTCAGAGTAAAGAACACCCATGGCCTGAAAAAACTCCTCTACAGAGGACAAGGCAGGGTGTCCCTGAGGGAGACTAAATGCCCAGGCCTGCGGGTCTCCCTGTAATAGTGAGATCACCAGGGCCACCCTCTGCGTCTCAGACCCCGAGGCTCTGGGCCTCACATAGAAAAACATGCGGCAGGAGTTCATAAAGTTACTAAAAGAACCCCGATCTCCAGAGAACTTTTCTGGGAGGGGCAGCTTAGGCTCCGGAAGGTGCTCTACAGGCGCAGGGACTACTGGCTCGCCTGGAGGCGGAGGAGCTGGAACGGGAGGTGCATTGTCCTCCATACCTATGGGCATGTCAAGAGGGGCGGCAGCAGCTTGTGCTTGCACTGCAGCCATGGCTGCCGCTTCAGCCTGCGCCTGGGCGGCAATCTGCGCTTGCGCTAAAGGGGTGACCATCTCGACTAACCCCTTGACCGCTTCGGCCAATTGATCAATCTGCCGCTGCAAATCCTCCATGCCAAGTATTATAAGTAATAATGTGGCCGGTTATAATGTAACGGGCACCGGGCCGTCACCAACTGAATGGGGCTCTGCCCCGGACGGACACACGTGAATGGATAGTCAATTTCAAGCCAGGTCATACACAATTGATCAGGTACAAGTTTAAAGGATCAGACAGGAGAGTGGTCTATTTCAAGCCAGGTCATACACAGTTAATCAGGTACAGGTTTAGGGGATCAGACAGGAGAGTGGTCTATTTCAAGCCAGGTCATACACAATGGATCAGGTACAGGTTTAGGTTAGGTTAACACCTAGAGGCTAGCTAGCACCCACGGGACTGCGGATGATACTACAGCACAGTGCTCAGCTAAGCCAGCTTTCAGGAAGCACAGAGTACAGGTAGCAAATACAGGGATTGCCAGAGACACAGCCTACCTACAGCAGGCAAACGCTATAACCGGCGTGCGGCCGCGGACCGGAAGTGCTTATATATCCTCTGGCCGCGTCACTTCCGGGTCGCCCGCCGCCTTGACGCATAGTTAGTACGCGTGTCCGTACGCGTCTGACGCATAGACGTACGCGTCTGACGCATGGACGTACGCGTGCGACCCATGCGTCCCCTGGAACGCATGCGTACACCCCCCGCCGCTGGAGAGGGCGATGCGGAACGCAATCCGGAAATGCCCGGACCATCGCGGGCACGCGGAATCATTACAGACAGCTTCTCTCGGAAGCTGCGCCTTCTCTGGCTGTTACCTCCCCCATGCGTCTCTCTAAGCGTATGTTACGCTTAGAGTGATGTCATGTATACAAACTCATGGCAGCCATCTTGTGGCCAAAAAGAAATACTACAACTAAGAGTAAAAAAAAATAAAAATCAACACACATTTACATTATAAACCTATTGTTTACATCCCACCCTCCCAAAACTACCCAAATAAAATGTACAATATAAAAAAAAAAAACATTACAATAAAAAAAAACAACAACATGTAAATATTTACCTAAGGGTCTAAACTTTTTAAATATCAATGTAAAGATGAAATATTTTTTTTGTTTTAAACTTGTAAATAGTGATAGATGCAAAACGGAAAAAATGCACCTTTATTTCCCCCAAAAATATTGTCACCATACATTGTAATAGGGACATAATTTTAACGGTGTAATAACTGGGACATATGAGCAAATACAATACGTGAGTTTTAATTATGGAGGCATGTATTATTTTAAAACTATAATGGCTGAAAACTGAGAAATAATCCATTTTTTTTTCTTATTTTTCCTGTTAAAATGCATTTACAGTAAAGTGGCTCTTAGCAAAATGTACCCCCCAAAGAAAGCCTAATTGGTGGCGGAAAAAATAAGATAAAGATCAGCTCATTGTGATAAGTAGTGATAAAGTTATAGGCTAATGAATGGGAGGTGAACATTTCTCAAGTGAAAACGACAGAACGCGAATGGGTTAAGAGACAGACACATGTGAATTGCTGTACCAGGATTCTTTACTCGGCATGTGTGTGGCCTTATGTGTGGCGACAACGACCATCACCGCGGATCTTTAAGATCCCTGATGATTCACACAAAGCACTGCGATCGATTGACTTCCCGTTTACACCTGAAATGTGCCGTTGTGTGTACATGTCAGCAGGAAGATGGATCGAGGAGTGCGCGTTGTCAGGGGGACATCGCAGGATCCATCTTCCTCCATCGGGTGGTGAGTATTCAGTTTAAGGCTACATATAATCTTACCACACTGTCCGTAGTGCTTGTTTTGAAAAATGAAGCTGCAGAGAGCTCTAAGGAGTCCTGTTACATTTTGAATTTCTAGACTCTGAAGTTCATGAATATGGCTGTGTCTTTGTCCCTCCCCCTTCCCCACCTGACCATAGTAACGCCTATCATTGTGGGTGGAAATGGCATAACTCAGGTTTTAGGATCTGACTTCCATACTAGCTTGTCATGTCACCACATGGCAGTCTTGCCAGTTGCCACTCAGTGTGAAACATTCTGTAAAGAGATGGTTAATGAGATGCTAATTTGGTGCACGTTAACACTCATTTTATGCAACTTCATACGGCTTGGAAATGGACCAAAATATAGTAGTATAACTGTAACGATTGTGGGAGATCTCCGTGTTCAGCGCACCAAGATGTGCGCTGACACTGCGGAGGTCCTCCACAAGCGTGTCAAGATACTAGAACCCAGCTTTTGGTGCAAGCACCAGTAGAGGGAAATTCCTGTCGGCAGATGGCGCTGGGGAGTGCAGAGGAACCAATCCTCTGTACCTCCACAAATGCCAGACAGGAATTGTACGAAGCGCAGAACGCAATCGCAAGAGAAGTGATTGCGAATGAGAACGAGCAAAGGGACAGGTTGTACGTGTGTGCGCCAATCTAGTCGCCACCCCGCGACCGCGCACACACAACAGCAGATAGGAAACAGGAACGCAACCGCAAGAACGGCGATTGCCAGAAGTGACACAAGGCAGATCAGAACAGAATACGAGGATAGCAAAGGCACAGCAAATCATACAAAGAGGAGATACGGAAAATAACAAACGCTAGCTAACCGCGAACACCGCACTCATTCGCAACAGTGCACGCGGTTATGCGCGGTCTCCACGTGATAAGCACAATAGAGACAAGCACGCCTAACTAACCATCAACAGACAAACACGAAACAAAGAACGTGAACGCTTGCTTAACGGTTACCTCACCGAGCCTACAGCAAGCGCCCGTATCAGACAAGACAGACAGACGAGAAACAGGAACTAGGCAGAAAGGATCCACCGCTCTTCCGCCAGAGCAAGTGTGATCCAAGCAGGAACACAGATCAGAAAGATCCACAGCCGCTAACGCTAGCGGCCAGTGCGATCTAAACAAGACAGATCAGATGAGGTAGCCGGTAGCAACCGCTGCTCCAGCTTACACTCCAGGAACTCAGATCAGAAGGATCCACAGCCGCTACCGCTAGAGGCTAGTGCGATCCAAACAAGACAGAGCGATTCGTTATCAACCGCCGCTGGTGACAGCGCAATCGCGACAGACAAGACAAGACAGAATAGGCAGTACAAATTATACACAAACTAACTGCACTAACTAGGAATGCAAGGAGCACTCCCCAAGAATTAACTATACTAAGATAGCAGTGGCTGACACTCCAGGTGAGTCCAGCAGGAACAAACCTCTATGAGCAGCGAAGCATTGTGGGACACACATACTACTTATAGTACACGCCTCCAATGAATGTGGCCAGGCAATTTGCATGACAACGTATGCAAATTCCTCAGCAAGCACAAGCTGCAAAACTGACAGAAGCTCTTCTTTCCAGAGTCCTGCAGCATGCAGACCTGAACAATGGTCAAAAGGCTGCCTGCCTGCGCAGGCAGCTGAGCGGATCGTTACAATAACATTTGGATAGCTCAAAAATATCAACATTTCTTTGGCCATCTCCAAATTCTATATAGTCTTAAGCTTGGTACACACCTTCAATTTTGATTGGCCAATCACTGACCAATTTTACCACCTCCATGTAACATGGGAGTTTACCCACACAATCTGCTTATAGTATTCAATATATTTTGACCCTCATACTGCATGGGTGAAGTAAAAATGGTCAGAGATTGGCCAATCCTAATTGAAAGTGTGTACCAGGCCTTACTCCATAGAGGTGGTAAAAATAGTCAGTGATTGGCCAATCAAAATTGTTGAGTACCAGGGTTTAATGCAATCGTGGATGAAAATGATCTGCAATGGAAGCTATGACCAACTAAAATGTAGTACTTGCAATTTCACACACTCGTTAACAAAAAAGAATCGAGAAAAGAAAACAGATATTTAATCACATTCAATTTTAAGACACGTTGAAGTCCTCTTTGTTAAAAGGCCCGTTTAGCAGCAAAGTCTATGGGAAATACCATTTGAGCCTGCTTCTTATTAGCTGGATTTAGTCAGACATATTTTGCATGTTTGGCAACATTTGTTTTATTTGTAAAGTCTGCCAACAGCTTGGAGAAGCTGGAAATCCTGCGCTTATAATAACGCCATAAAAAAAGCCTAGTGGTCTGAAGTAAGCCATGTGGTGACACTCAGTCCTTATCTCAAACACAGCAATAAAAGTAAAGCTGAACTTATTGTTTTAATATTGGTTCCTTTTTTTCCCTCCTTACAATGAATTTTTAATATCAAAAACCTTCATCAAGCTAACAGCGCTGCGGAACGCAAGTAGCCTGTGATTTATGCATTCCATGCCTGTTTCTGTGCTAGTGGGGACTAGGGATGGTCAATAAGGTGCAAATAATTCTGAGCTGATGCAGGATTATGCAAATTTTGTATGAAAATGTATGCAGCTTTAAAGGAAATCTATAAGAAAAAAAAAACCTCTGGGAGGGGGAAGTCTCTGGATCCTAAGTCCTCCTCGTCCCGGCAATCCAGCGCTGGAAACCCCCGAATGTCGGAGAGGTAAATATTTACCTACCGCTATCCAGCGCAGGTGCAGGAACGGTTCTCTGCTTGGGCTCTGATGGAAACTCTTGTACCTACGCAGTAGAGCAGACCCAATCAGGCTCAGCTATTTCCGCCAGAGCCCATTGGAAAGCCACTACTGCACTGGAGTTCTGAAGGTAAATATTGCCACACCTGTACAGTGCTTGTCTGGGAAATTTTGGGGGGAGCCAGCGTTGAAGCCTAAGGTAAGTACCCCATAGGGGCTGTTATTTTTATTACAGTTGTACTTGAAAATAGACCAATCAAATCTTGCTAAGGTGGTATTTGATTGCTCCATTATCAAGCTGCATGAAATTCCACACAGAATTTGCAAAATCCTGCATCAACTCGGAATTATTTGCAACTCCCTGACCATCCCTACTGGGGTGTAATGATAGGTATAACATTCAATGCAATGGCAAATATTGGTTCACAATCACAGCAACGTCTAAAAGGGAACAAACCTTGCACTTTGCATACGGTGTGTGCTGGGACACAGAACAACAGTCACAGAACAGCAGCTTCCTGCAGGAGCTTCCCCCGCATCTCTTGATAAAGCAGCGTGACTAGCCACAATACCAGTGGAGCCGTCCGCCGGGGGCTCCCTCCTTCTCCTCTCCAGTCTCCACCCCTGGGCCTTTCTGTTGTTCAGGATCTGGTATATGATTGACCTCTTCCTATGTCCACTATTGTCACTTGCTATTATAGCCGTTTCTGATTCACAGCACCTTATCATGCTGATCTATTGCACATTGTATGCTATATGCTTATATATGTATGCGCCTTACTGAACAATGCACTGTTGGTAATTGTTCTACTCTTTTTAATGGTCAGTCCTATGGAACCCGGCTTCTATACCTTAGGGAGCTCATTCTTGAGCACCTTGGGTGATTATTTATCTATATAGGTATCATCCTGATCAACATTGTATGTACCTCATATATCATATTGTACGTTATAGTGATAATTGCATTCATAGATTTTATTATACTTTGCTTCATTCGATGTGGTGCTTCTAAGTGGGCCAAATAGTTGGTGCTTTTTTTCTTGAACGTCTACAACTTGAAAAATTCTAATTGGGCCAATAGTGTGCGGATTGAGTATTACAACCCACCGAAGAGGGAGGAGATTCGGGCACCAGACAATTTCAAAGGACTGATTCCATCTCTTCATTGCATTCCCAGCGTGGGCTATACCCGCTTCGTCAGAGGCCACAAATCACATTTGATTTGTGGCCTCTGGCAAAGCAGATATGGCCCGTGAAATGGCTGTCAGGCAGTATACACTATATTGTCTTGTCACTGGAGATGCAATAAAGAGATGGAATCTGTACTTTGAATGGTCTGGATTTCCTAATTTTCTAATTGAGAAAATCGATTGACATGACATCTCAGTCTATTAGCGGTCTGCCCAGTGACATCTAGTGCTGACCCTTTTACTGCTATCTACTTTTCTAGTATTACAACAATCTATCTGAAACCTAGATGTTTGAGACGGTGCTGTCCACCCAATCACATTAGGTAATATAAGAGTGAACAGAGGCGCCAGCAGGATAAAAGGTACTAAAAAGTTTAAAATTCCTCAGGAACAAATAGGATTACACGCAGTACAGTCTCAAGGTCACGATAAGCGCCTATGTGACAGACAGAGGTGCTTATCATGACCTTGAGACTGTACTGCGTGTACTCCTATTTGTTATTGCCTGAGGAAGCGGGAATATACCTGCGAAACGCGTTGCATGGTTGTCTGGAGTATATAAATAACGGATCAGTGAATAATGGCGCACAGCGCCTATGCATAAAAATGGCGCCGCATTAAAAAGATACGCTTATTGCTATTTATCGTTAGTACTGCATAATAATGGCGCACAGGGAAAAAAAGAAGAAAAACGGCACACAGTAACGTTATTTATCAATAGTGGCACACACTAACGTTATTTATCAATAGCGCCCTTCATAAGCCAAACTGCAGACGTTATTTAACTGCAAAACGGTGAATGGATTTGATGTAACACTGTCAAGGTTAGGGTTAGGCACCACTGGGGGGGTCTTAGGGTTAGGCACCATCGGGGGGGTCTTAGGATTAGGCACCACCAGGGGGGTGGTTAGGGTTAGGCAACACCAGGGGTTGGTTAGCATTAGGCACCACCAGGGGGGTCTTAGGGTTAGGCACCACCAGGGGGGTGGCTAGGGTTAGGCACCACCAGGGGGGTCTTAGGGTGAGGCACCAACCGGGGGGGTCTTAGGGTCAGGCACCACCAGGGGGGTCTTAGGGTTAGGCGCCACCAGAGGGGTCTTAGGGTTAGGCACCACCAGGGGGGTCAGGGTTAGGCACCACCAGGGGGGTCTTAGGGTTAGACACCACCAGGGGAGTGGTTAGGGTTAGGCACCACCAGGGGGGTGGTTAGGGTTAGGCACCACCGGGGGGGGGTGGTTAGGGTTAGGCGCCAACTGGGGGGGTCTTAGGGTTAGGCACCACCAGGGGGTGGTTAGGGTTAGGCACCACCAGGGGGTGGTTAGGGTTAGGCACCACCAGGGGGTGGTTAGGGTTAGGCACCACCAGGGGGTGGTTAGGGTTAGGCACCACCAGGGGGTGGTTAGGGTTAGGCACCACCAGGGGGGTTTAGGGGTTAGGGATAGGTACAGAGAGGGTTCAGTGTGTTAACGCTAAATAACGATAAGGCTTTAACGCTAAATAACAATAAGGCTTTAACGTTAAATAGCGATAAGCGGCAAACGGATTAGCGGCAACACCATGCGCCATTATTCTCAGGCGCTATTTTCAGATGGATCCTATAAATAAACCTGTTGTTGTTAAAAAGCTGACAGTATCGTGTCTACTTCAAGGAGGCGAGTCCACCACCACCTCCTGAGGAATTTTAAACTTTTTAGTACCTTTTATCCTGCTGGCGCCTCTGTTCACTCTTATGTTACCAATATCCACCCCTGGTGGAGGGATCGATCCCCATCTCTTTTTTCCTGATCTACAGAGAGCGACTTTTAATCCTGGTCTAATCTCCTCACCTGCCTGTACAGTGGTTACCTAGGAGGTAACCTACTTTTGTGAGTACATACACTATATACTTTTCAATTCCCACCTATTGTTTTGCTTACTACACTATATTGGGCTCTCAGTGTCCCCACTTTTGTTTATAGAATTTCCCTATGGACTTTCTCGCTGGGTCAGCTAAACCATACTAGCTCCTCACCTGCTGCACAAGATGGCCGCCAGTGTTGGGCGCTTTTAGCTGCCAAGCGCCCAGTGGCTGACAGGAAGTTGAGGCCCTTCTACACCAAAAATCGTGATAAGCATCACAAACGCACTTTGATACGATCACAATTTTCACTATATATAACACAGGGGTTTATTACCGCGATTTGCAACGAGCGTTTATAGGCCAAATACAATTGCAGAAAAAAAAGCAGCCAATTTTGCAATTGGTCAAAAAAAATAAAGCGCAGCAGTGGAAAAAAAGTATTCTGTGATTACCATGTTATCGCAGTGACCTTGCGATCGGCAAATCATTGCAATCGGAAAATGCAATTGGAAATGCTGCCGGTATAAAAGGGCTCTAAAGTGAATTGCTGTCAGCTGTTTGTGTGAAAGGGCAGTGTGAAGTTATTTGCACGTACTCATGACCTGCAATCACCTTTCTGTGTTTAGGAAGGTGGAACTTTATTCTCATCAGCATTTATAAGGTCATGCAATACATCTACAGTTTACCATGTCAGAGATCCCCTAAACATATACAATTGAAAACCACAAGAAACATGGCAGGCACATTTTTATGTGCACACAAATACATGGCTTAAGGCAAGAATGTACATATCATGTAACCACAATCTATTATTAACTATGCATGTTTACTCACTGAAAACCTCGGGCTACATGTTTAATGTGAGCTTCGCCCTTAGATGATCATAGCACTATCATAATCACATTCAACTGCAAAGTGCCAAATTGTGGTCTGTGAAGCGGAACATGCACTGATTCTTGGACTGTTCTGGCAAACTCAATGCGGTTGTTACCGAGTCAACACAAACAAGACAAGAAAATTAACAACTTTTATAAAAATCATATACAAAATGTCAGAGAAACCAGAAGAACCGCACGCGGATTGAAATAACGTCCACATCCGCTGAATAGGAAATGCACCGTGGGAACCTTTGCTTGGGTGAAGCCTTTTCCATATGAATTGGGTTTAACCTTTACATTTTCTTCTGAGATTCAGAAGTAGTTTTTTAAGCTTTGGCGCCATCTTTTGGTCAATAACTATACAGCAGATTCAGGCACTTTTGACAATTGATACTTAATCATCCATGCCATGCACTGATGAGGATCAATCAATCCGAAACACAGATGCATTCAAAAAGACAGTGGTGGCTGGCACTATAAGGTTAACTGTTGTGGATATGCTACTTTTCATTCGAGGGTTGACCAGAGGTAAAGGGGAGTTTCAGTGACACCACCTAGTTGCAAGCAACTGCGTGCTCTTGAAAATAGTATACAGCTTCTTAATATGGATCATAAAAGGAGAAGGAGACTTTTCAGGCACTGCAGTGAATTGTGGTTTATTTACTCATCAAACTTAAGGCATATCAATGCATTAGGTAGGTTCAGTGGTCACAAACAGTGGCTCAGTGCTGGAGTGACATTCATGTGATGTTGATAATTGAAAATTGAAGTCCTACCATATTCTAGGTGGTCGGCGGTGGGTACAGGGCAAAAAGGAGGTAGCCTCACAGCTGTTTTGCACGGCGGTGCTTCGTCCGAGGCTGTTCCATGCCATTACTAGTCATCACTGGACTTTATTTCCTGTATCAGGTGACTAGGCGGGTACGCGTCAATATACATGTCACTTCTGTAGCGTAATGACGTACACGTCAACCAAAAAAGAGCGCGTCAAAAAGCTCGTCACTTAAAGGTTGCGTCACAAGCTACGCGTTAGCATGGACTGTGCGTACCACCGTGGCACGCATGCTGACACGTAACTACGCACGTAATGACCAAAAAGATTGCGTATGCACAATCTTTAAGGAGCAGTATTCTCCCTGTTAAAGAGAGTCTAAAGTGAGAATAAAACTCGATTTTTACCATATATTCAGCAGGGGCGTGTTTGCCCCTGCTAAAAAGCCGCTATCCCGCGGCTGAACGAGGGGTCTTTACCCCCAAATCCCCTCCGTGCTGTGCGGGGATCACTTCCTGTTGAGGCAGAGCTAATGGCTGCAGCCCTGCCGATCAGCGTGTCTATCAGCACTGCTCTCCGCCTCTCCCCGCCCCTCTCAGTCTTCCTTCACTGAGAGGGGCAGGGAGAGGCGGAGATCCGCCGCCACTGATAGACGCGCTGAGAGACAGGGCTGCGGCCATAAGCCCTGCCTCAAGGAGCAGCAAAATCTACGACCAAGTTGGTCGTGGATTTTGCAGGGGGGGGGGATTTGGGAGGTAAAGACCCCTCTCTCTGCCGCGGGATAGCTGCGTTTTAGCAGGGGCAAACATGCCCCTGCTGAATATAAGGTAAAAAGCGAGTTTTATTCTCGCTTCAGACTCTCTTTAAAGGTCACTATAAACAAATTAAGCTGCCGGTAAAAATGGGGCGTGAAATGTGAAAACCTACCTAATGCATTGATATGCCTGAAGTTTGATGAGTGAATAAACCACAATTCACTGCAGTGCCTGAAAAGTCTCTTTCTCCTTTTATGATCCATATTACGAAACACAAATGCGGCTGGTGTTTTCATAATTTATTGCTATTGGTTGCTCCACTTTTTATAGCCTAATGAAGCAGGGTTATGCCTGAAAAACGCATTGCACTTTGTTTGGAGTAGAACAATACATTTTCTGAGACATTGAATTAGCACAGTGACTGTGTGTCTACTTAAAGAAGGTAAGTCCACCACTGCCTCCTTAGCAATTTTTAACCATTTTAGCTAATTTTACTCTTTTGGCACCTCTGTTTTCTTTATATAATACCAGAGTCCACCCCTGGTGAAGGGGTGTCACCCCCTTTTCTTCACATCTACAGAGAGCAACATCTTAATCCTGAGTGAAGACAGGTCTAATCTCCCCACCTCCATTTACAATGGTTACCTACTGGTAACCCTGGTTTGTGAGTAGATATTTACTTACCTTACACTATGCATTCTTTTACCAATACATACCACACTATAGTGGGCTCTCTGCCCCCCCCCCCCCCCCCCAAATTGCTGACTGTAGTCCTTAAAGAGGAACCCAGGATTGAACTTTATCTCAATCAGTAGCCAATTCTCCCTTTCCCATGAGGATTCACCTAGCCTGGTTTACTCATTGATAGTTTGCTCCTTTTTATTGCTTGAGTTGAGGAAGCGGGCTACCGACCCGCAAAACATGTCGCATTTTTGGAGTGATTATTTAATAGAAAATTTCTATGTTTATCTGAAACCAACAAACTGAGTCTTCAATGGAGAGGTAAGTTTATTACTACCTCTCTATCTAGCCAGTAGCCGCGACCCAAGTAGTACATCTACGCCCCGTGGGGGTAATGCTCCAGTCTCAGGGGCATAGATACTCGTCTCCTTCTTCCTATGGTCTTCTTCTCCCCAGCCATTAGTTTGCAGATTGGTGAATGGGAACATATAGTTCCCAAAGCCAATAAAAGCACCTGATGTATGAATGAACAAACAGCAGAGTACATTCATGGAAAGTCTAAAATAAAGCAATTACTTTTGTTTTAGCTTAGGAAGCTGTGATGTTGCTTCCTAAGCAGTAAAGCAATTTAATTAGTGCAGCAATAATAAAAAGCAAACCGAAAAATAAAAAGCATATTAACCCTTCCTTTTCCCTCTTTAACCCCCATAGTTACCAAAATAAAAACACTTACAAAAATAAAAAGCCGAAGTGGCATAATTTAAAAGAGAATAAATAAATAGTTATGTCAGGGACTTAGCTTTTTATATATGGATGATTTGAGGGTATATTATAGTTATTTTCTACAAATAAAGGCTGTCATTATTAGTATTGTGAAAAAGCAAAAAACAAAAAAATCGAAAAAATACACCTTTTTTTCCAAATAATATATTGTCGCCATACATTGTACTAGGAACATAATTTAAACATTGTAATGACCGGGACAATTGGGCAAATAAAATGTGTGGGTTTTAATTATGGTAGTGTCACGCTTGGAGGTGTATTCTCCACGGTCAGCACGTGATGCATAAGCTGACGTGAAGGAGGTACACACACCAGCACAAGGAATCAGGATATCCCCAGTTTAGTGGAGGAGAGGACTGACTCCAATAAGAGATTGTGGTGCACAGAGCCGGTGCAGATCCGAACAGCCACAAACACTTTCGTAATAACGTCTCAGCGCAAAGTAGCGCTGAGCGCATAAACCAGGACTGAGGAGATCAGGACAGGTAGACAGAATGAACGCTTGCCTAACTAGCCACTACTCAGTGACAGCAAGCGTCCACAATAAAACAGACTGGAATGAGGTAGCCAATGCGTTTGCAGCAATGGCGTGCCTCACAAAGACAGGACAGGATAGTCAGGAAATAGCAGGATCAAGATAGATGAACGTAACACAGATAAATATACAATAAGTATGATTTCCTAGCGTATTACAATTACAGCTATCAATGAAACTATTTGTAACGTCTGACTAACATATGTATATATCGGCAATGAACCGATATATGACATAAGCAGGAACTCTGACTAAGACTAGAGTAATACAGGGAACAGGACTCAGAAGGATTCGCTATCTCTTCGCAGAGATGAACGCAATCCACAAACAGGACCAAGAACAGGATAACTAGCTCAGCGTGCTGGAACGCTGACTAACGGAATACAGGATATAAACAGTTCGTGTACGTATATATCAGCGACACTGATGTATCAACGTAACACGAATACAAGGAAAATAATAAACGTGCAAGTATGCGTATATATTGGCGATGAACCAATATATGACACAAGACAAGCAAAGTAACAACTTCTAGAAACAAGAGCAGAACTAGGAGGACTCGCTGACCCCTTCGCAGGAGTCAGCGCAGTCCACACGGACTAGGAACGAGGTGGGGCACGGGCAGAGTAACAGACAGGATCTGAGACTATGGTAGCCCATGAGACATTGCAGGAAGCAGTTCTTTATACTGAGGTCATCCAATGGGAGCAGACCTGCAGATTCCCACACAAGTGAATGGTAATTCATCACAGGCTGATAGCAGGAAAAGGCAGACAATGATATGCAGCCTGCAGGAAAGGGACTGCCCCTCCACTGCAGCAGACAATGTTTGTTTACACAAGAGCATGCTAAACTGTCATTAATTTCAGAGTGACTGCAGATGGAATCAGCAACTAGTTTAAGTGCAAACCAAACTATGCAAGAAAATGCATGTAATGACATCAGAACTGCTTGGGTTACAATACCACTGCAGCTAGCAGTAAACGCTGCAGACATGATCATAACAGGTAGCAGGTATTATTTTAAAACTATAATGGCTGAACACTGAGTTTTATTTTTTTGTTTCAATTATTTTTTTTCTTCTTATTCTCTTTAAAATGCATATAAAATAAAATAATTCTTTAGCAAAAAGTACCACTTAAAGAAAGCCTAATTGGTGGTGAAAGAAAACAAGAATTTGATCATTTCAGAATGATAAGTAGTGATAAAGTTATTGGGGAATTAAAGGGAGGAGCGCTGCAATGTGAAAATTGCTGTGGTCCATAAGGGGAAAAGGCCCTTAGTGGTTAAAGAGGCTCTGAAATCATTTTTTACCTCTTATTTATGTTAAGGATCATTGACAGACCTAAAACGCCGCTATCCCCCTGCCGAACGAGGGTTTTATCACCCTCAAATCCTAGGGCAAAAATTCACAACTTTTTTGTTCCTGGATTTTGCTGCCCAGGGAGGAAGAGCTTAGCGCTGCAGCTCTGCCTCCATTCGCGTCAATCCACAGCGGATCTCCGCCTCTCTCCCGCCGCTCTCAGTAAAAGAAGACTGAGGGGGCAGGGAGAGGGGGTGATCAGTAGAGTTGGGCCGAACCTCCGATTTTCGGTTCGCGAACCCTGTTCGCGAACCTCCGCGAAAGGTTCGGTTCGCGAAAAAGTTCGCGAACCGCAATAGACTTCAATGGGGAGGCGAACTTTCAAAGTTTTAAAAAATTCTATACACTGCAAAAATGATAGAAAACATGTTTCAAAAGCTCTAATGCCTGGAGTCACACCTAATTGAGTGAAATACACTTCACTGCTCGAGGACCCACCCTCCCTCCCTCCTCCAAGCAAGGTCCCCCTCCCTCCTCCAAGCAAGGTCCTTTATACCATTTGCCTACCTACACTAATTAGTTATGGAACAGCTGCTACACACTCTGCTAGGGAGTTTTTACTCTCCCTCCTCCCACCTCCCTCCTCCCTCCAACCCTTCAACCTATTCCCTCCTCCCTCCGGGAGGAGGGTGTCTTCTGGCAGGGAATTATACTTTTTTAAAAGCCAGTATATATCATACCATAGCTGGGAATCGAACCCAGATCACACTGCATGGTGGACACGTCAGTGCATCACCCTAAGCACTGTACCACTACAGTAGTAAGTGAAGCTACCGTAAAATGTACCATTAATGCTCAATGCAATAGAACCATTAGGTTGCTTAAAGGAGAACTGTAGTGAGAGGTATATGGAGGCTGCCATATTGATTTCCTTTTAAGCTATACCAGTTGCCTGGCAGCCCTGCTGATCTATTTGGCTGCAGTAATAATAATAATTATAATCCAAACATTTGTATAGCACTTTTCTCCTGTCAGACTCAAAGCGCTCAAGAGCTGCAGCCACAGGGACGCACTCAAGAGGCCACCCTGCAGTGTTAGGGAGTCTTGCTTTGAACTCCTTACTGAATAGGTACTTGACCTAGCCAGGATTCGAACCCTGGTCTCCCATGTCAAAGGCAGAACCCTTAACCAGTACACTATCCAGCCACTGTCGTGTGAATCCCACCAGAAACAAGCATGCAGCTAATCTTGTCAGATCTTACAAAAATGTCAAACACCAGATCTGCTGCATGCTTGTTCAGGGTCTAGGGCTAAAAGTATTGGAGGCAGAGGATCTGCAGGATAGCCAGGTAACTGGTATTGCTTAAAAGGAAATCAATATGGTAGCCTCCATATACCTTTCACTACAGTTCTCCTTTAAAGGGAACCTTAACTGAGAGTGATATGGCTGTTTCCTGTAAACAATACCAGTTGCCTGGCAGTCCAGCTGATCTTTGTGACTGCAATAGTGGCTGAATCACACCCTGAAACAAGCATGCAGCTAATCCAGTCTGACTTCAGTCAGAGCACCTGATCTGCATGCTTGTTCAGGGGCTGTGGCTAAAAGTATTAGAGACACAGGATCAGCAGGCGATTCAGGCAACTGGTATTATTTTAAAAGGAAAAATCCATATCCTTCTCCGTTTAGGTTCCCTTTAAGGATTTGTAGCATAAAAGCCAACTCACATTGGCTGGGATTCGAACCTGGGTCTCTCTGTATGGTGGACAAGCACACTATCCACTATACCAACTGAAGCTGGCCTGAAAATGCTGGCCTGAAAATGCTGGCCTGAAAATGCTGGCCTGAAATTGCTGGCCTGAAAACAAGCTGCATGCTTGTTTCAGGGTGTGATGCAGCTTGTTTTCAGGCCAGCAATTTCAGGCCAGCAATTTCAGGCCAGCAATTTCAGGCCAGCTTCAGTTGGTATAGTGGATAGTGTGCTTGTCCACCATACAGTGAGACCCAGGTTCGAATCCCAGCCAATGTGAGTTGGCTTTTATGCTACAAATCCTTAAAGGGAACCTAAACGGAGAAGGATATGGATTTTTCCTTTTAAAATAATACCAGTTGCCTGAATCGCCTGCTGATCCTGTGTCTCTAATACTTTTAGCCACAGCCCCTGAACAAGCATGCAGATCAGGTGCTCTGACTGAAGTCAGACTGGATTAGCTGCATGCTTGTTTCAGGGTGTGATTCAGCCACTATTGCAGTCACAAAGATCAGCTGGACTGCCAGGCAACTGGTATTGTTTACAGGAAACAGCCATATCACTCTCAGTTAAGGTTCCCTTTAAAGGAGAACTGTAGTGAAAGGTATATGGAGGCTACCATATTGATTTCCTTTTAAGCAATACCAGTTACCTGGCTATCCTGCAGATCCTCTGCCTCCAATACTTTTAGCCCTAGACCCTGAACAAGCATGCAGCAGATCTGGTGTTTGACATTTTTGTAAGATCTGACAAGATTAGCTGCATGCTTGTTTCTGGTGGGATTCACACAACAGTGGCTGGATAGTGTACTGGTTAAGGGTTCTGCCTTTGACATGGGAGACCAGGGTTCGAATCCTGGCTAGGTCAAGTACCTATTCAGTAAGGAGTTCAAAGCAAGACTCCCTAACACTGCAGGGTGGCCTCTTGAGTGCGTCCCTGTGGCTGCAGCTCTTGAGCGCTTTGAGTCTGACAGGAGAAAAGTGCTATACAAATGTTTGGATTATAATTATTATTATTACTGCAGCCAAATAGATCAGCAGGGCTGCCAGGCAACTGGTATAGCTTAAAAGGAAATCAATATGGCAGCCTCCATATACCTCTCACTACAGTTCTCCTTTAAGCAACCTAATGGTTCTATTGCATTGAGCATTAATGGTACATTTTACGGTAGCTTCACTTACTACTGTAGTGGTACAGTGCTTAGGGTGATGCACTGACGTGTCCACCATGCAGTGTGATCTGGGTTCGATTCCCAGCTATGGTATGATATATACTGGCTTTTAAAAAAGTATAATTCCCTGCCAGAAGACACCCTCCTCCCGGAGGGAGGAGGGAATAGGTTGAAGGGTTGGAGGGTTGAAGGGTTGAAGGAGGAGGAGGGAGGTGGGAGGTGGGAGGAGGGAGGAGGGAGGTGGGAGGAGGGAGGAGGGAGGAGGGAGGTGGGAGGAGGGAGGAGGGAGGAGGGAGGTGGGAGGAGGGAGGAGGGAGGAGGGAGGAGGGAGGAGGGAGGAGGGAGGTGGGAGGAGGGAGGAGGGAGGAGGGAGGAGGGAGGTGGGGGAGGGAGGGAGGTGGGAGGAGGGAGGAGTGAGGTGGGAGGAGGGAGGAGGGAGGTGGGAGGAGGAGGAGGGAGGAGGGAGGTGGGAGGAGGGAGGTGGGAGGAGGGAGGAGGGAGGAGGGAGGTGGGAGGAGGGAGGTGGGACGAGGGAGGAGGGAGGTGGGAGGAGGGAGGAGGGAGGAGGGAGGAGGGAGGAGGGAGGTGGGAGGAGGGAGGAGGGAGGTGGGAGGAGGGAGGAGGGAGGTGGGAGGAGGGAGGAGGGAGGTGGGAGGAGGGAGGAGGGAGGAGGGAGGAGGGAGGAGGGAGGTGGGAGGTGGGAGGAGGGAGGAGGGAGGTGGGAGGAGGGAGGTGGGAGGAGGGAGGAGGGAGGTGGGAGGAGGGGGAGGTGGGAGGAGGGAGGAAGGAGGAGGGAGGTGGGAGGTGGGAGGAGGGAGGAGGGAGGAGGGAGGAGGGAGGAGGGAGGTGGGAGGAGGGAGGAGGGAGGAGGGAGGTGGGAGGAGGGAGGTGGGAGGAGTGAGGGTGGGAGGTGGGAGGAGGGAGGTGGGAGGAGGGAGGAGGGAGGAGGGAGGAGGGAGG